>NC_051219.1:32547913-32847913 GCF_015220715.1 Pygocentrus nattereri | reverse complement strand
TCTTTATGAGAAGTTTTAGGTAGAGGTAGGAAGTGACAATCACTCATAGCATCAGTGTAAAAAAACATATTTACCTGAAGCTTAAGAACAAAACCGGTCAAGCTGGTTGGTTTTAGGTCTTTATGTGGGTCACCAACTTTCGTACTGCATTCTGCATGCATGGTAACTGAATCATGAGAATATTTTTCAAAATACTACTGTTTAGAAATATTTATTTTGACAAAATGATTCCATATAAGCTCATTATAGCAGTGAGAGAGATTCCAGACATTTCTTTGTGTAGAGAGGGAAGTCATTACTCTGTGCACTCCCCAAAACTAAATACACCAGACTTTCCATATGAATTTTAAATTCATGTTAAGGTAGCAGCACGGCTCCACATCAAAGGAAAGCCAATCAGAGTGCTTTGGTTACAGGCAGCAGCTTTGATGTGCTGTTAGTATGCACTCATTGTAGCTCAGGGCACTTGTGTAGTGGACAGCATTTCTCCACCATGCACAGCACTTTTAGATTAATAACCAAAAAAAATCATTCATTCAAATCATTCAGGCTCAATCCAGCATGTCGGAGAGGAACCAACACACCAGTACATTTACTTTTAGCCATGTCACACTACGCACTTACTGACCACCGCCACTAGAATATAGTGACGTCATGCAGTTGCGATCAGCCTAGACACAACACTTCTCCCCTTGATTAGGATTATTTCCGATGAATAAACTGCTTTATTTAACCGCTGTCTGTCCACATAGAGGAGATTAGAGAAGACGCTCACATCAATGTAATGACAGAGGGCCAATTTAACATGTGCCTTCAAAAATTGTCTAACAATAGCGGATTAACGGCCTCTTTGTGGATTCCAGATTGGGGAACAAATTCCCACATGGTACATCTTTTCTTCAGAGCCAGGATACATGCCTTATTTAGGGCTACAATTACAGAGAATGCACAGCTGTATTACAGCCTGAGAGACTCTGGCATCTAATCTATTTCTTTGGTAAAAAGGCAGGATTTGGAGTGTTGTGGTAATGAGTTTGTCTTTAAATGTCCTGTTTGGATGAATGTGGAAATATTCAGCATTTTATAAACTACAGTATTTTCAATTCCCACGTCTTTGTTTATTAATTCCATCGGAGATTCAGAAGTGGAAGATGATAAGAATTTCAGAGATACTGAGGTTAAATTTCAGATAATGGATTACTTGTTTTCCTTCATTAAGGCCTTATTTTGCACCTGTTCTTTTATATTTAATAAAGCATCAGTCTACTAATACTGAAATGCATGAATGTGTTACATTTTAATATGATTAAAGTATGTATAATTTATACATTTCAACATATGTGATGATTTTCTTGTGACAACCTATGCACCAGCAAAGCTTTCATGAGCAGTTCCACTGCTCCACAGCCCTGTGCTGGTGGGCTTTATAACATCTTGATACTTGGCACTGAGCATCGTGACCTTAGGCAGTGACAACTGCAAATTAAAGTAGCTGATCTCACTAATTATACATAAATACACCCATATACAGTACTGTAAAGTTATCTGGTCTTCGTTAATTTGCTCAGAAAAACATTAATATTACCATAAATATGATAAATAACATTAATAAAATAAGTAGAGTATTTTATGTATGTAGGTGTGTTTGCTTATTACCTGTTAACCATTTCCAAAGCTCTCCTTGTGGAAGCCCAGTATTATTAGCATTAGTAGGCTAATCAATACTCCATTATGTCAAATTACATGAGCTGTGATGGAATTTAACATACGCACTGCATATAAATCTGAAACCAAACTTGTTTTCTTCTGTCTAGCTCAAATCAACTCTTTTTCTGAAAACAAGAAGTTAATGAGCTTTATTTACCAACCCTTCTTAAGAAGAAATGTCTGCTTAATACCTACTTACAGTTTTCATGAAAATTCTGACTTTGACCAGCATTTATTAGCTGGGATTTGTTCTTAGGTAAGACAACAAAAGAATTTACACACACTCAAGAACAACGTCATGAATCTGACGTAGACTATTTTTTAGGATCTTTCTCATGAACAAATGTAAAAATAAACTTAGGAGGATATTGGTGAATGAAGTGAGGTGAATGTTTGCTTTCATGTTAATGTCATAAGGTGAAGGTGTGTAGAAACAAACTTACTGCCAAGGTAAAAGACTTTTTACCCAAAATATCTGCACAGTTCTAGGGCTGTCACAATTATTACAAAATTGCCTAAACACAATTATTTATGATTTTTGCAATCACTTAGAATTTTGATCTCAGTTATTTAGGACTACAATCATTTTCCAGATTTCTGCAACAAGAAGAAGGTGAACTGGATGTGCTGAGTCAAGGCAAACAAATACAGATAAATGAAAGCAGTAAATGTACTAATGGAGACATCATGAGGCCGATTAAAGGAAAAAAATACCAACTTTTAACTTGTTGATCTAAAATGGTTAGAGCACATCTCTAAGATATGTGGATGTATTTGTTAATTATGAAGCTAATTCTACATTTTTTGCATGTGTGCTTGCAGAAAGATATTATATTTTGTATACAATTAAAAATCATGGCTCTTTAGTAAAGAAAATAGTTCTATAAAAAGGGTTCTTCTGTTATGAAGTCATGAAGTCAGGCTTAACTCTTTAAAAGGTTGGCGTTTCAAGGGTTCTTTAGTAAAGAAAATGTTTCTATATGGAGCCATGAACACTTAAAGAACCTTTTGCATGATTAAAGAGTTCTTGGCATCATGAAAGTGTTGAAACTACATTAATGGAAAATGTGCAGTAAATGGCTTTATATAGAATCTTTTTCAAAATGGTTCTATATAACACTAAAAGGGTTCTTCTACTGTTACGATGTCAGGCTTAAATCTTTAAAAAGACGGTACTTCAAGGGTTCTTCAAGAAAGAAAATGGTTCTGTACAGACCCAAGAACACTTATAGAACCCTTTGCATGATTAAATGTGCATAAATGTGCTACAGATGGCTCTGTATAGAACCTTTTTGAAAATGGTCCTATATAGCACCCAAAAGGGTTCTTCTATTGTTATGAGATTGAAACCGTAACAACAGAAGAACCCTTTTTGGGTGTTACATAAAGAACCATTTAAAAAAAGGATCTATAAAAAGCATCTACAACACATTCTCCATCAATCTGAAGAACACTTTTACCATGCAAAAAACATTTAAGCGAGCAAAGGGTTCTTTGAGTGTTCATCGCTCTATACAGAACCATTTTCCTTACTGAAGAACCCTTAAAGAACCATCATTTTTAAGCTATAGCTTTGCTTGACTCCACAAATGAATCTGTGTAACTACAGACATCTGTGTGAGTATTTAGGCACATGCACAACAGTGGAGAGCATCGTTTCAACAGAACAAACTGTATTAGCTACACTGTGTTTTCAGTGTAGTTTCACTGGTTTTTCTACCTCAGTAACTGCTGTGTTTATGTCTGTCATCTGACTGTGTGACTCACAGACCACAGCATGTTAATATCTCTGCACCTTATTCCACTACCTCATGTCCAGAATGTGTGCTGTGTCGGTGCTGCACTGTCGTGTCTGTTTCCTGTGTCTAATGTCTGTTTAATTTATCGTATTTATTGTTTCTAGTTTAATTTTTGTTTGCACTGTCTGCACGTTCGCACTTTTTGTTCCTTGTTGCACTGTGTTGTTCCTGGAGGAATGTAATTTCACTCCACTCTGTACTTGTACATAGATGGAATGACAATAAAAGCCTCTTGACTTGAATTGAGCTACTAATCGAACACAGATATAGTTGCATTCATTAATCAAAATTATTTACACAACAATAAATCGACAGCTAAATGTTCCTGATCCTAATGAGCCTATGCAGCTCTGTATATGTACAGAAAATTACACAGACGTTCCACAACTAAATGTATTAAATTGTTCAACGTTTAGTGTGTCGTCCTTCTTTTCCAGTTTTGAACACTCCAATGTGGCAATAATAGTATGTTATGATAGCTGAAATCTGTGAAGGTCTATGACTTAATATAACAGAGAAAGTAGTAACAGTATACGTGTCAGAGAAAAAGGAATAACGACAGCCATTCCTGGAATCCAGGATTAAAGCACAGAGTGTCAGGATGACCCTGTGAGGTCAAAAGTGAGGAGCAGCTAGAAAAGGTGACAGACAGAACGCTTTATTAGCTTCAGGTGAGCAGCTGTTATGTGGTCATTAATTTACTGAGTGTTGTCTAGGTTTAGAAAGTTGACTGCGCTCAGGTCCTGAGAGAGCCACTGAGTACTGCTGCAACTGAGCATCAGCAGGAAAGAAATTAATATGTGAGTAATGATTTGAGGCTTTATATTCCCCTGAATTCTGAGGAGTCTAACCAAAAATGCACATTTACTTCTACACTTTTAAAAATTAAGTTGCAAAAGGAGTTCTGTGCATAGAAGCCACAAGCAAATTATTTGGGGGTTCCTCAGTGGAGACCATTTTTTGAAAGGTTCTTTAGGGACCCAAAATGGTTCTTCTGTGATACATTTCACATAAAATTGTATATTATGTCTTTTTTTATAGATTAAAAATATTATTATTGCCTTTCTAACTAATAACAACTTCGTATTTAACACTTTGAGCTATTTAATTATACACTGCTCAAAAAAATAAAGGGAACACTCAAATAACACATCCTAGATCTGAATGAATGAAATATTCTCATTGAATACTTTGTTCTGTACAAAGTTGAAAGTGCTGACAACAAAATCACACAAATTATCAATGGAAATCAAATTTATTAACCAATGGAGGCCTGGATTTGGAGTCACGCACAAAATTAATGTGGAAAAACACACTACAGGCTGATCCAACTTTGATGTGATGTCCTTAAAACAAGTCAAAATGAGGCTCAGTATTGTGTGTGGCCTCCACATGCCTGTATGACCTCCCTACAATGCCTGGGCATGCTCCTGATGAGGTGGCGGATGGTCTCCTGAGGGATCTCCTCCCAGACCTGGACTAAAGCATCTGCCAACTCCTGGACAGTCTGTGGTGCAACGTGGCGTTTGTGGATGGAGCAAGACATGATGTCCCAGATGTGCTCAATCGGATTCAGGTCTGGGGAACGGGCGGGCCAGTCCATAGCTTCAATGCCTTCATCTTGCAGGAACTGCTGACACACTCCAGCCACATGAGGTCATTGTCCTGCATTAGGAGGAACCCAGGGCCAACCGCACCAGCATATGGTCTCACAAGGGGTCTGAGGATCTCATCTCAGTACCTAATGGCAGTCAGACTTCCTCTGGTGAGCATATGGAGGGCTGTGCGGCCCTCCAAAGAAATGCCACCCCACACCGTTACTGACCCACTGCCAAACCGGTCATGCTGAAGGATGTTGCAGGCAGCAGATCGCTCTCCACGGCGTCTCCAGACTCTGTCTGTCACATGTGCTCAGTGTGAGCACAGGGCGCCAGTGGCAAATTTGCCAATCCTGGTGTTCTCTGGCAAATGCCAAGCATCCTGCACGGTGTTGGGCTGTGAGCACAACCCCCATCTGTGGACGTCGGGCCCTCATACCATCCTCATGGAGTTGGTTTCTAACCGTTTGTGCAGACACATGCACATTTGTGGCCTGCTGGAGGTCATTTTGCAAGGCTCTGGCAGTGCTCCTCCTGTTCCTCCTTGCACAAAGGCGGAGGTAGCGGCCCTGCTGCTGGGTTGTTGCCCTCCTACGGCCTCCTACACGTCTCCTGGTAGCGCCTCCAGCCTCTGGACACTACGCTGACAGACACAGCAAACCTTCTTGCCACAGCTCACATTGATATGCCATCCTGGATGAGCTGCACTACCTGAGCCACTTGTGTGGGTTGTAGAGTCCGTCTCATGCTACCACGAGTGTGAAAGCACCACCAACATTCAAAAGTGACCAAAACATCAGGCAGAAAGCCGAAAGGTACTGAGAAGTGGTCTGTGGTCCCCACCTGCAGAACCACTCTTTTATTGAGTGTGTCTTGCTAACTGCCAATAATTTCCACCTGTTGTCTATTCCATTTGCACAACAGCAGGGAAATTGATTGTCAGTGTTGCTTCCTAAGTGGACAGTTTGATTTCACAGAAGTTTGATTTACTTGGAGTTATATTGTGTTGTTTAAGTGTTCCCTTTATTTTTTTGAGCAGTATATATTTACCCTCTTAAAAAAAAAAAATAAAAAAAAAAATAAATATATATATATATATATATATATATATATATGTATTTCTTTACATACACAGTCTATGTGCCACATAGTGTGTGGTCAAGCTCGTAAACCGTGATGACCCAGTTTTTCCAACTTGGAAATATACATTATTTAAATGTATGCCAATGTATTCACATACTGACCATTATATTAAAATATACATAAATGTATTGTCACTCTTGGTCCTAATTCGTAAAAATCAGCTGTCCTTTACATCCATTGGATGTATCAATTGATACTACAGCACATAACAGAGAGATTTCTCCTATGAACATACATGATTATACACCTGTTCTCAAGATGTCTGCTCTACAAAACAAAGTTCCCTAGAACATTAGAATTCAACCTGATGAGTCATTTTGTCTGAGGGCTTGCAGTGATTTGGGCTCCACAATGCAATGTTCTGCCTCAGCTCAGTTCCTCGCTACACCTGTTATATTGCATGCCATTGCATAAGGAAAGACGTAAGAGTGGGAGACGGAGTTTGGGGGCATGCTCTTCACAGTCCCTGTTTTTTGTACATTTTTTACTCAGAAAGACGGATTTACATCACAGTAGAATATCCATGCCTGTATTCACTGTAGATTCCTTTATTTATTTTGTGTTTGCTAAAAGACATTTCGCGCCTCATCTTCTGGTTCTTATATAATGTGTTAAGCGTGTTTAGCAGTTTACAGATTACAGTGTTTGTTCTAAAGGATGCTGAGTTTCAGCACAGCTGAGAAGCAGTAATTAACCTTCTGTAAAGTGCACAAATGAATGAATCTCAGTTATGTAAACTGAAAAATAGCTACCGGCATGAAATTCTGTTATTCCATAATAGAGAATGCTATGAACATGTCTGGGAATAAGAATAAGCAGGAGTGCTTTCTACCAAGTCTCTAGTATTGTACTCCAGACTGCACAGCTTGCGCACTCACAATTTGAAGTGATTGTGAGGGCCGATTCATTTCGTAGCAGAAAAAAATAGTAATAAAATAAGGAATAATCCCATATAAACAAGTAACATTTTCAAACATACACGCATGCGCGCACACGCACGCACACACACACACACACACACACATACACACACACACTTTTATCTTTTATTTCCAAATAGACTGACACTAGCAATGTGTGTCATCATCATAGAAAGAAGAAGAGTACACAGCCTTCAGCGCCCCTTCATTAAAAGACAACGCACCTGACTCTTTCATCGGTTATATGTTTATTTATCCATTGGGATAAAACAGTTTAATGCTTTTTTTTTGGGGGGTTGACCACAGAGAATGAGACATCCCTTATCAAAAAGCAAATCACTTTACTATGCTTTATTGGTTTGAGATGTTGAGAAACAAATAAATAAATCATATATAAGTCAGTCAATAAATAAATATAGTCAGTAGCATCTTTCACAAACTGGCTGCATCAATAAAGTCCACGGTGACCATTCTTTCAACAGCAGTATGATGGTATATACAGTGAAGGTGGGCACAGTTCATGTTGGAGGGGGGGTTTGGAGAGGAGGTGGTGGCGGTGTGCATTCAGATGGAGGAACCCATCAGGAGGCTGGCACTGTTAGCAGGACGTGAAGGTTTTCCAGAAGAAGTTTTTACAGGGGGCTTTACGGTCTCTCTGGGGCAGCTGTGATAACCGGTTGTAGACGGCTCGCTCCTCCAGCCGCGACTCCAGCGGCTCCTCCACCTCCATGTTCACCAGATCCCCAGCCAGCACGCTGCTGTCTACTCCATCCAGCAGACCCGTGATTAGCTTCAGAATCAGTTCCTTACGCTCTTTGCTCAGCTCCTGAGGACAGCAAAGCCAATTACACTCTTAAGGTTCCTAGAAGAAACCAGATGCTTTTACATTCTGTGGAGGTTCCTTAAACTTGGAAAAGGTTCTCCATACTTCAACTATGTTGGCAAAAAATTAATCTTTAAAAAACCATTTATGGAAAGGTTCTTCAAGGAACCAAAAGAGGTTCTTCTATAGCTATGTTATATCAATGCTTTGTTTTTAGCAGTGGTCAGGGGGCACTTTGAGCAAAGTGAGTTTAGAACCAGATAAAAAAAATGTGCTTAATTAGTGACTGAATTATGAAGTAATCATGTTGTGGATTAATTATCACAACATGGCTCTAAATCTGCCTCTAAATTTGTATAATTTAGTACCCTAATCAGCACAGAGTGTGTATAAAAAAAAATACAGTTATATTTAGATGATAAATGCTTAATCATTTCTTGAGGATAAAAAAAATGCTTAAATGAAAGACAATGTAACTAAAAATCAGCATATTTTACCTGAATACCAGTATTTGTTCCTAATTCAATAAATAAACCCAAATAAATAAATCACCTACAAAAATGTAAATGCACTTTACATTTGCACAAAAATGTACTTAAAAAGTGCACATAACACACAAAAGTAATGAACTGAATTTACTTGATTCAAAATGTTCGCATAATTTCCACATGAGTAAAATATACATCAGTCTTTCTTTTTACTTATTTTGTGTTGGTGTCATATTTTATGCATGTGGAAATGATCAAATAAACTGAAAGGATCACTTTTTTCAGCATTGAAAGGACAGTAGTAGGTGACCAGGACTCACCCTTGTGTGCGTGGGGCTCCTCTCCTCTACTGGAAGCACGGCCGCTGCCCTCACACTGTACAGCACCAGCAGCAGAGACACTAAGCTGGCCAAAAGCTGCATGCTGACAAAATGAGTGAAGAGGAAAAGACGAGAGAGAGAGCAAGAGAGAGAGAGTTTGCCAAGGCAAATCTGAATGTGACAAAACAGCCACCACGTAGAAGAAGTGATGAGAGTAGAGCAGAATCAGAGAGAGGAGCTGCTGGAGCTGCTTCTAGTCTCAGACGAAGTGTCTTGGGCTGCTTTAGGATTGAGGTGGCCGTCTCTTATATACCCCAGGCTGGCGGTCTCCTGTTGACGCAGGGGTTGGTGGATGATGGGAGGGGGGCTGGGGGAGTAGGAGGCTTAGGGACTAACGAAAGCACGGAGTAGTTAACCCCCTAACAAACCAGCCATTTCACTGGTGCTGAGGACCACACGCCACCACACTCACGTCAGATGGCTAAAAATGGTCCTGACATCAGTGAAAAAGCAGTAACACAAAAACTGACGACAAATATAACTCCATATTCAAATTCATATATATATATATATATATATATATATATATATATATATACACACACACACACACACACACACACACACACACACAAAGGTAACAAGTATTTCTTGTTTTCAAAAAAAATAGTTGACATATTGTGAGTTACAAGATAAGATCAAAGTCTGGTTTGAAATGCTTTCATTTATATATATTATTTGTTACAAAACACTGTCATTGTTCTTTTTCGTGAGATAGTTCCTGGAATCAACTGTTATTCTGTTCAAAAACTTGTTCTCTTCAAAATTATTAAATGGATATAAAGCATTTTGCATTTTACAATGACACTATGATACCTCAGGGAATAAAACTCCATTTACCAAAGACACAGTTAAAAGTTATACTACTGCACATACATAATATTGAAATCAATTTAGCAACGCAAAAAGAATTTCCGCTCTTTCTGATCTTCAATATGTTTAATGACAAACCTATAAAGACACCACCCAACAAACAGTCCTTGTTTCAACTCTATTCATCCCTCCTTTAATGATTCTTATCCCACCATGCTCACAGATTGCTATTGAACTGTCTGACACCTAAGATAGCTGAGAGGTATTCTGATGGTTTTGTAAAGATAAAAGTACTGAGATGGGCAATGTAGGCAGTACACATGTACTTCTCCAGAAAACAACCCACTTAATGCATTTTCAAATTGAAAATCAACTTTCAATACGAATCAATCACTTTGAATATACATATTCTTAAAATTCTGGCACTAAATTATGTTTCTTTTGATCACAGAACTGAACAAATTAAACTTTTATAGCTGACAGGGAAAATATTTCTAATCTGCAGACTTCATATGTTACAAGAAGATAGATAAGATATACATATATATATAATGTCAATATTTTCTAGTATCTCAATAAGCCATAAATAATAATGATACTGAATGTGTTAGAAGTAAAACTGTTAGAAATGTGGTCTGTTAAAATTTGATGATGGTAAGGCCTGTCACCAGTAAAAATGACTGCCTGTTTTCTTTTTGCATCCAACAAAGATAAGAAACACCTAAAAAGCACCTTTGGGATTACTTTCTACACAACAAACACAGTTTTTGTTTAATGATCACTGAACTCTTCTAATTGATACACAGTAATAAACTAAACCGATTTAGCACTATAAATGACCTAATACTCATTCAGGTCATTCTCCTGGCCTGCACACGTGATAGTTGACAGACACCTCTTCGGGAATTCATGCACACACCCGAGCTAAGTTCGGGGACCTGAGAGCTGATACAGGCTTTTACTCATTTTCCACAGCAGTCTGACACGGCCAGAATTCAGGCCCTAGAGCTCTGCTGAGATTAATGTGGTGCGGAGATGATCTGGCCCTTAAGCACAATCTTGATACACTGCGTTTGAAGAATTCATGCCAATTGACCACCCCTATAAAAATATATATAGTAAGCAGCACCAACACACATCAATAAACTCTGCTGGCATTGACTCTCCTCACTCGAGTAATTTCTACAGTTGAGTTTGTTGGAGTTCTGTTATCTTATATTTTATGTTCACAACCCAAATACCTTTCAGTACACTATACACATTACAAATCTCACAAATAAATACGCAAGGACAAAAAAGTCTTTTGTTTTAAAAGCTGTTGACTTGTCCTACAGCAAGCCGGGTATGTGGCAAAAGTTTTACTGGGGATGGCACGTAGCTTTGGCAGGGTGGTACATTCATGCAGCAACGTCTGACCACTGAGCAAACTTTAAAAACATCCAAAACAACCACAACAACATGTATAGTTTGACTATAGATCAACTATGTTTGAGAAATAACAGATTTGTATTTAGATTCAAATAAACAAGTGTACCACTGCATTGTATGTCTAATAACCATTAAATAAAATCAGAATCAAATAAAAATGACATACGCTATACTACGTGTTACATAGGCTATATATTTAAAAATGCATTTTATATCCCATCCCAGTGGGAGAAATACCTTTTTGGGTGGGCAGTGTCCTGCAGTGTCATAACATCAGGCCACAGCCTCACAGCAGTGCAGTCGTTATTATATCTATGACAGAGCTTCTGTTAAAGTAAATGCATAAATCCAACCAACACTGCCACACCATTCACTATAAAGCATGCGTGCAGTTATCACAGCCACAACTTTTGTCCAACAAAGACCACATAACACTCCACTCCAGAGCGCTAGCTAAAGCATACTGCCACAGCGGGCATGAAGAAATGTTTACTGAGCATTTACATCTTACCTTTGACGACTTCATGCGCAGAGGGAGACGTTTGCTGATATTCTGGCACAGCCAGTTTAGGTTTCGTAGCAAAAGAGCACCAGCTCCACAAAAGCGCAACACTTTTTTTTACACAAGCTGACATTTTATACATTTGTTTTTGGCTTTGTAAATGGGCATATTCCACTACATCTCAGGTGGCAGAATGTAACTGCTGCACCATTTAAAGTGGAACGGAAAACTGGAACAAGCCGCTTCGCCTGTGTGAAGCTAGCCATACCCACTCCGCTAGCTAGCTAACTAACTAACTTGCTAGCTGACAAGGCAACTTCAACTAAATAACGACCCACACAATTAGCGGGCGTTTCTCACCGAACTAGTGTGCATGTAGTGATGTTATGGTATTGATATGAAACTCAGTCGTGTACATGTATCTTTTCTCGAGTAAAAGCTCCGCTGCGAGGCCTTCTTTGCCGTGCGCACTGTTTAGAACTAGAAGCCGGCTCGTGCGCGCAAAGGGGCGTGTCTCGGGTTCTTGTGTCTGATTGGCTTGTTTTGTGACTAAGTAGCACAGCCAACCCGTAGCTCGGCCCCGCCCCTGTGTGGTGTCCGCATAAAGAAAATGCTGCACACTTTTAGTCAGTGTCTCTCAGCCTTGGTGAGGGAGGCACACCGTCTGCACGATACGCTCACTTGAGCTCAGTTAATGAGCTGATTAGTTGGATCAGGTGTATTGGGAGCTGGAAAAACTCTAAACTGTTCAGAGCTAAGGGCCTCCAGGAACAGGGCTGAGAAACACCGCTTTAAATGATGCATTTGTACACTTGTACAAGAGAAGAGTAAATATGAGAGAAGAGAATAGAAGGGAAGAGAAAAAGGAGTATAGGTTAAAAAGTTGTAGGAGGTGATAAAGCTTCAGTGCTATAAATGAGTCATTTTAATCTATTAAATCTATTTACAATTCCCCACGAGGGCCATTCAGCAGCGCTACGCTGATACTGTTGGGTTTTTAAAGATTTTTGAAAGGTCACTGGCGCCATCTGGTGGTTATAAATGCCACGAACACCGTAACTGTTCATGAGTACCTCGGCATGAGCTCCTCTTTGTCTTTGAGGTGAAACCCCAACTGGGGAAATGAGAGTTCTATGAAGTAGGTCTCCTCAGGCCTGCAGTGAGAAGTAGAAGAAAGTGACAACACCGTGTCCGGAAACAACTAGAACAGGGCTGTCCAGCAGTCTTCAATCAACTGGTTTTATTCAAATAAATGAATAAATGATGGAATGAAAACACTGACCTTTGTGGATAAGCTTGGACACCCCTGAACTAGAGTCTTTAAACTTGAAAGAGGAAGATCAGATGCTGAAGAGGGTGTGAGAGACCCTCTGCAAGAGATCATCATAGCTGGACTCAAGCCTATAAACCTACAGGGAAAACAGGGGGCTGAAAGCAGTGAGGGGGGACTTAGGCTGCAACTTAGGCTGGGATGCCTCTATCCTTTTCCTCTGTGTTGTGTAAGAGCTGAGTAACATATAGCAATGAGACAACGTCAGAGACCACCCTTCATTTATTTAATGTTCAGTCTAAATATCCCTTAAGAACACAGAAGCTTCAGCTTATAAATAATAACATCATTTTTCAGTATTTAGTGCCCACCATGCAGGGATATTTTTCCCACCTCCAGTTCAGTATTAGAAGCAGTGGTGGACAGTAACTAAGTAAATGTAATTAGTTTCTGTACTTAAGTAATTTTTTCGTATATCTGTACTTTACTTAAGTATTTCCATTTTGGGCGACTTTTTACTTTCACTCCACTACATTTCAGTCAAATATCTGACTTTTTACTCCACTACATTCTGAGAAATCTGTAGTTTCTTTTGGTTTATGTGTGCATTAAACAATGTGTCAAAGCGAAAGAAGTATGAAGCAAGAACACCAATCAGGGCACAGCGGTCACTTTGTTTTGAGTTTGTTTTGACCACACAGTTCAACATCAGCATAGCAGCGTAAAAATATGGGAGCACATACGTCACCTAAATGATGGAACTAACCCAACTTTGTGTAAATAGACCACAATACAGAAATATGTACACATATGCAGTCGTGACTGGCACGTTTCTTTTTTCTGAATTCATACAAACACTATCATTTTATAGTAAATTAGTTTGGGTTAGTTTATGTTTATGAACAGAGACCTGCAGCTCAATATAGTAAAGGAAAACTTCTCTGTGATCCTGAGTTTAAAGCCAGTTTTTATTCAGCTTGTAACTAAGTTACAAAGTAATCTTACACTGAAACTTTGCTTCTTTGTAAAAGTCATTTCAGAGCCACTCGGTTCTCCCTGATGGAAACTGTTTGCCTTCAGTGTTTTGTGCTTATGATCATTTTAATAGACGTCAGCGTCACTAATTAATGACGTTCTATTAAAAGACTGGTTTACCGAGAGAGACGCTGGAGGATTTTCACTTAAAATGAGTTCAAGAAGCGAGTCTTGTTATAAAAATGATAACAGGACATTAAAGTCATAATTACTCTTTTAGTACTTTTACATTTGATACTTAAGTACATTTGAAGCCAAATACTTTTGTACTTTTACTCAAGTTGAGGTCTAGAGTAAGGACTTCTACTTTTACTGGAGTAATATTTTACCTTGGGTATCTCTACTTTAACTCAAGTACATGATTTGTTTACTTGGTCCACCACCGATTAGACGTTGGTTGCATTTTCTGCTTCTTGCGATCCAGTTAATCCCAAACACATACACTCATTTTGAGTGGACTCTGGGGTGGCAGTCCATTGTTCTGAAAACACCAGCTGCTTCTTTGATTTGCGAGGTTTTCATTTTCTTAATTTTTTTCTGATCTTAAGCAAGACTGGAGCTTCATTTTTGTTCAGCTGTTCTCTTTAATAATCTCTCCCAAATGAATAACTTAGCTGCTTTGACTGGAAACTCAGTAAATGAAGGGTGGGCTTCTGCATAGTACTGTATGAGATAGCAATGAGGGGTCTTAACTCTCTTGTACTGCACAAAGAGGGTTGATCGCATCCTCTTGAGGACTTTTAGTGATTTACACAGAAGACCTAAGAGGTCCCCTTTGGACTAAGAAGTGAGCATTACTAATATTGATAGATTAGAGCAATTTCATTGTCTTTTTAAAGGAATACTGGATTGGGATGGGGCAGGGGGAACACCCTGAGTCACAAGGTCGTTGGAGCAAAGGTTAGCGTCATCTTTCACTGACATGAGAGGGATTCTTTGATCCCAAACTAAAGCCTTGGAATCCTTTTGTGATGTCTGCAGTCTCATGGTATAGCTGGAGATGAGGAGGAATAAATGAGAAACATGTTGGACACCTGCACTGTTTGGTCCTGGTGATCAACAAGGTCAGTCTTTAAAGGGCCCATATCCCAATTTTACCTGCATTTTATTCCCTTCCCCCTAAATTCCACATGTAACACTTATGTACCTTTATTTAGCAAAAACAATTCATTTTCACATTTTCTGAAGTCTTTCTCTATTTAACAGGCCATTTTTAATACTGTGCCTTTCAGACTGAGGCTAAACTGCTGTAGATTGCTAAGGTATACATATATATTTAGATACATGTTTGTGACATCACAGGCTCTTTATGCTGCTTAGCTTCCACATATGGAATGTACCTTTCGACACTTTTACAATGTTTAAGTACTACATCAAACTTTAATTTTCAAAACTATGAGATCAGTTTTCCACAATACAGGCCCTTTAAAAATGTCTGCTACCCTTGTCTGACTGGTCTAGAACATCATTTAATAAAATACAAAGACAGATGTTTAATATACGTTTTAATATTTCAAAAGGACATATGAATTTTGCTAAATTAATTTGATTTGAACACTAGATGCTGAAAGAATAGGTACATCCTGGCCTCTAGTAACATTGACAGGAACATGAGAATGGCCTTTGGAGAAGCTCCCAAAGAACAGCTTAAAAAAAAACAAAAAAAAACAGTAAATAGTGATTTACCTTGAAGGGGACCCTTCTTTTGACTCAGTTTTGCACTTAAAAGCACATTTCACACTGCATTATATTGATTTCTCACACCTTTTCCAGGCCAACCAACTGACATTTCACATTCTACATGAAATCATGATCTCATCCCAGCAAGTTGCAAACACGCATTTGCAAAGAGTACACCATTAATACCACACGATACAGCACTTAATGCAGAGTAGAAAATACCTAATTTATATGCAAGTCAGCCTCACATGGCAGTCGTAACATAACTATTCATGAAGAAGAAGGAAGAGAGAAAAAAAAAAAAAAAAAAAAAAATCAAACCAGTAAACCACAGCAAATTCCCTATTCAGGACAGGATCTAAACCATTTCAGGCTAAGATCCAAATCATCCACAGACTGTTTTATTACAAAACACTCAATAACCGTTATAGCATCCGTACAGGGAGAGCTGAAGATTATTCTTCATTAATTTAACACATTAATAACTTTAAACTTGGTTATTATGTATTAGGCTTTTATTCAACTACAGTTAGTATTTTCAAATTTGTTAATGATCTACTGATTAATTGGCCGATGATCCACCGTTTCTAAGATCATCATGTACATAATGTTGTAAATAAATGTAGGATTGCTCTTGACCTGAGTGTCTTTTCACAGATTAACAGAGAACGACAGAAAACAGTGAAATAATCCCTAGAACGCACAGCTGCCAAATTCAAATGCTGCTTCTTCCATTAAACTGCGATTTTAATAGATGGTTATTTGACTTCCTTGTTAACAGCAAACAGAGCAGCGGCGAAATGTAACGCCATCCTCCTGAGACAACATAAGACTAATTTTGCACTGATCTAAACCAAAAACCTTTTTAAGCCAGACATATTCCAGAGCATATTCATACTGGACATTTATGACACAGAAACTAGGAGGTCCACCAGTAACATGATCGACTATGAAGCTGAACATTGATTGTGAGTGATGTACAGGAAAAACCGATCAAAGCAAATAAATAAAAACCCAAATAAGTCTTTAGGGAAACCCTGGAGGGAATGAGGACTGTCTGAAATCCCCCCCAGATGTTCCCTTTCACGTTGAAGCAGAGCAGCAGGCAGGCTGGGGAGAGAGCCAGGAGACGTGCACTGCAACTGTGCTGATGGGTTTGTCCTGTTTCCACAGAAGGCAGCGTAAGACAAGATGGCAGCCAAGAAGCCAGTTATGCTTCACTTAGTACCTGAGAACAAAGAGAGAGAGAGAAAAAATGCTGTTTAAAATTCTGCTTCCCAAAAACGCGTTAGGACAACTTCCACAATATGACTAACCAGAAAAACAAACAGGATCCCACTGAAAGCACCAATAAAAGCAATTGTTTGGTATGGCTTTTAACAAGAAAAAAAAAAAAAACCACATTTATAAAAGACACCATCTGTTTACTTCTAATGCAGTAAATAAAACTGAACTGATAATGCGAACACAAACCACCAAAGTTTAAAAAAAAAAAAAAAAAAAAAAAAACAAAAAACAAAAAAAAAAAAAAACACCACATCCAAGATGAACACTGTACGCTGATAATGTGCTATAACAAGTCACGATAGTACAAGCTAATCACATAAACTAACTGGTAAGCTCCGCCCCCAGCACTATAATATTTCTATTATTTAAATGGTCCACATTTCTGTGGTTTTACGTACCGAAACAGTCATAATTTATTTTTACATGACCCTTTTCCAGCCCTGGTTCTTCCTTTAGAATTAAAAACAGCTGTGTGTGTTGCAATGCCTTCAAGACATATGTAAATGAGCTCAGACTGGCTCTCCTGTAGGCCTCATTCAAAAAGCAGTATGCACACGATGACAAACGAAACAGTTCCCAAAATGTTTTAAATAAAATAATTATCATAATGATAGTAATAAACTATTTTTAACCAAAATAATATCTTTCAATGATACATAAATGTGCAGTTTTTAGTGTCAATATTAACCATAGAAATTAGTTGAGCTGAAGTGCCATATCATTAGTGCTGCAGCCATGCAGCGTAACATATTGGACGTGATGTAAGGTCTCCAGAGCCTAGTGTCATAGACACAAGGGGCAAGAGAAACACTGATTTCTAAATGGGCTGTTTATTTTTGCAGCTCAATCTTCATATATGGGTCTTTACAGATGGGGGGAGAGAACGGTGCGTTTTGAAACTTTGAAATGTCACTATATCAAACTCTTGACCACAAAAAAAAAGCTTTTCCACAATATGAGCCCTTCTGCTGTTAAAGTTAAACAAATCTTACAATTCTAAGCCAACAATTGCATCTTCAATTTTTAATAAAGCACTGATTTTTGACCACATTAATTTATAACTGTTGCTATTACCAGTTATGAGAGTTTTTGTCTCCTTAAAATTGATATATAATTTTCATATTGCTCAGGCCATAATAACAAGGTAATATCGATAAAATGTGCTATATTTAATATTAAACTGTATACTTCTCCATGAACACCAACCTTTCTGGCAAATTCTGGTAGGATGAATGCAGCTCGGTGGATTTCAGGGTTGTAATATTTTAGGTGCATGCTCTCAATATCGTCCCTTGATAATTCTCGTACTGGTTCACGGAAATTTGTTTGCTGCAGAAAGTAGAACACATGAGAGCATGAAGAAAACACTTTCAGGTTGCAATTCAATGCAAAGCAAAATTCTCAGAGGTCGGGAAAAAAAAAAAGAATATTTACTGAGTTTTTGCTGCAGAGCATGAAGCCTATCTGACCACTTGGGTAGGTGGGTATGGTGCAATAAGCGTAGTCAACGACAGGGAAGAGGGTCTTACAGAAGGTGCGCATTTCTTTGATCAGCTCTAGATGCAGCCACTGGCACTCTCCTGTAAAATCCAGAGATAGTCTTACGTATAGTAACAGATATACATAATTCTTAAACAAGGTGGAATCTCAAAAGCGGTAAAATATGAAACTGCATCAACCTTGACAACAAAGAATTCCACCCTCACGAAGAGCTGTTTTCATAAGTTGATAGTAGGACTCTTTGAATAAGCTTTCTGCTGGACCTGTGACAAGATTAACTGTCAGAAACAAGCTATGAATTTTTCTTATGTTTACGTTAGGGTGAAGTAATTTTCTCTTACCAACGGGGTCTGAGGAGTCTGTTATGATGACATCAAATGCATCCTGATTCTGTTTCATGAACTCAAAGCCATCTCCGACATTCAGAGTCAGCTTTGGGCTGAAGAAACCTTTTGCCATTCCAGGGAGGTACTTCTTTGACACATTAATGACATCCTGTATGGGATATTAGCACATCTTTTTAGAATAAAATTACAACAGTTCTGTATAAAAGCCTAATTTAACCCGAATTAAACATACAGGAGATCCTCGTGTAGTTTCCACTTTTACAGTGACTTTATTTCTGTACAGATCATCTTGTTTCAAGATGTGTTCGTGTTTCCCTCCTTCCTCCCCCGAGAAAATTACAGGCCAAATTATCTACTGTTTTATCAGACCACTGCTGTGTGCTGTGAAATTTTGGTCCCGTCTGGAAAACATCACTGTGATTTTCCAGACAGACGTCATTCTACATTAGAAACAACCTTTTTGATCACTGCTACTTGCCGCATTTGTCTCACAGCGTGTATGTTTTCTTTAAACACATCCTACATCACAAAACAACGGATGCTTTGAGACACTTCCTCATAATTTTCTTCATCTGGATGGTAGAGTTGTGAGCATTAGCAGAAGGAAATAGAAAGCAAAAAAGCATGAGATCTTGCAGACTGACTAAAGGGGCAATTACACTGGCATCATAATGGTATGAAACATTACTTTATATTCACATATATAAAAAGCTTTTCGTTTTCCAGAGAGATTCAACATTATATTACCACGTAGAAACATCCAGGTTGGTAGAAAATACAAGCCACTAGAAACTCCATTAGCAAATTATCTGCTGTGCAGATCTGAGAGTTATCACTGATTGGATATGCAAATCTTATTACAGAGCTACTTTTGATAAACGAATCCTATCTGAAGAGAGCTAATTATGCGCACCTGAAAAAGAACAATGTGCAAAAGAATCATTTGTATACACAAAATTGCTACCACTTGTTTTCTTCAGGGCTACAGACAGCCATCAACAGCTGACAGAGTAGGCCAATTTAAAAACTCCAGCCATACAAACCTCATCAATCTCACACTGAACTACAGACTCGACCATCGGATGCTTCACAACCTCCCTCAGTACCCCGCCATCTCCTCCTCCAATAATCAGAACCTGCACAAGGAAGGAAAGATTCAAGAGACTATATCTGGCACTGGTGAATGGCAAAAACATCTGCCATGCTTCCTCTAAAGCTGATTCATTCCTTTCTACATAGTTGCAGGCCATTCTGTAAAAGCATATTCTTTCAACATAAAAAGCCCAGATGGAGAAATCATGAACCAATTACCTTCTTGGGGCAGGGGTGGCAGCACAGTGGTAGATTGGCAATCATTTCTTGGTATGAAAACTCATCTCGTTCCGTACACTGGATTACTCCATCCAACACCAGGACGTTCCCATAAGTCTTACTGCAGACAGGAGAACATTTACAGTACACAACAGAAAAAACGAGAAAGAAACATGCATGTAGGAAGAAAGTAGGAAGCTGAGAAAAAAAAAAAAAAAAAAAAAAAAAAAAAAAAAAAAAAAAAGATAGACACGTGAAAGTTTAATAAAGAAAGCTGCTGCAGTAAATGAAGGCCATTAGAATAAAATGAGCGTGTTTAATGGCACGTGGTGTTGGAAAGCAGTGCTGTCAGTTTCAACTCATGAATATGCATAAAAAGTGAGGAGGCGCTCTATTTTGGGTTCATCACAAAATGTACTTCAGAGAAAAGTCAATGGCCTGAAAACACATAACACAATATACCAATATACATAAACTTACGAGCCTACAATTTATTTAGCGAAATACCCGTTTTGAGGATAACAAAATAGTACTCAGTGGGAGCAAACGGTCGGTGCTGTCTTTATTCGTCAACTTCCAGTCTTTCCAGTTTGCGTGTGGTTAAATAGAACACACCTATTTTCTTGTAACACCGTATGTCTAATAAAAGATAAAAGAACCAAAAAAAAAAAAAAAAAAAAAAAAAAAAAATCACTCCAGCAGCAACAACCAAGTTTAGGTTGTCACTGAGAACAATCAAGTCCAGTATTTTCAGATCACGAAATGCCACGTTATATTGTGGAGCTGAGCAGCTAACTTAGCACACACCACTTCTTAGTCGACTTTTCCGTTCCACCTTAAATAGTGCAGCCGTTACATTCAGCTAAGTAGGCATATTTCACGAAGCTAAAGTTGGATTCTTAGTCCAAGTGTCCGTTCCACCTTAAATAACGCAGCCGTTACATTCAGCTTGGTTAACCAATCACACACCACGAAGCTGAAGTTGGCGTCTTGGTCGAACTGCCCGTTCCACCTTAAAATGTAAATGGTGCAGCAGTCGCCTTGGGCGCCAGAATGTAACTGCTGCAGAATTTAAGGTGGAACGGACATTACCCGTAAGAGGCTGCCGAATAAGTTCAGCCTCGTGCACACAACACAAGAACAGCAAACCACCGCAGGTAGAAGTGAAATCGCAGCTAACAGGCTATTTCAGACAAACTCGGAGAAGAAAAGGTGGTGAAAATATTACGTTTGACTTTATAAACGGCCCCCAATAATCAGCGACCCATAGTTAGTTAGCACGCTAAATAGTTAGCAGGGCAGCTAACTGAATGATCCGTGGCTATTCAGAACTCACCTCTTAAACACCATAACATCCTGAAATTTGGATTTTTTATGGTACAGAACCTCCTCCACCTGAAGACTCATTGCTTGGCCAGGCCATAACGTGCACGTCTCGGTGAACCAGCCGTCTTTAATATTGTCCATTGTGAATGAACGGGGGAGAAAAGGGAATCACGGCCGCGTCTCTTGAGCGCTTCTTGAAAGAAAACTCGGAGCTAAAGTGCTCGGAGTTGTGGAGGATCTCGCACACTGACACGTTGGGCGCTGGAGTCTGGTCTTAGCCAACAAGAGACGATAACCAGCCAATAGGATCACGGCGTCGCCAGCGATGAGCCCGACCGCAGCCAATCAGAGGCCAGCATGAGCGGTCTTTATACAAGCTAGGTCGGCTTTGCAGAGGACGGAAAGACACCACGTGAAAGTTGACGTTGATGTCAAAGCGCCACCGAGAAGACAGGGACACGTTTCATTCAAACAAAATTTAGTCTACTATCGAAAGTTAGCACCTCTTATGTACAATAAAGTCGCTGGTTAGCTTTTCTGTCTTCGTTATTTCAGGGCTTGGTCACTAGCCACGCCTTTCAAAAATGTATAGGTTAGTAAAACTAGGAGCAAAGGCAACAAGATATGTATAGCGTTTTAGTGCTTCTCTAACAATCTAATATTTGTGTGTCCTATAATATTCCTGCAGTGCTGTCGTATAGTAATCATTAACTATATACAACAATATTTGTCTTAATTTACCATAAAATTCTTATAAGTATCCTGCTTAAATTCCTGTAGTATTTACTACAGATCTTTCCCATAAGGGGCAGTAGGAGTCAGACTGAGGTTGCTGCTTTGCTTCCAAACTCAACACAGCTGATTTTCTATGTGATCTGATACCCAGGAACCGACCATGGTCTTGTGAAGCAAAAATAAGTGAAAATAAAACTTGAAAAGTGAGATACATTGCACATTCATGTACACCTTAAACAATGCTAAAAATGTATTTTTGATGTAATAATCCTTAGTAACTGGATATCAACTATGATATCCACTTGTAACAATTTGTTCTTATTGCATAAGATTTCAAATGTTTTATGTACAATCAGAGTCATCATGTCTTCTTTATTTCTTTCAGTCTGCCCCATTTGAATAAAACCCACAAAATCATGAGTCGATTATATAAATTATGTAAAACTTAAGGAGCCCTAGAGCAGTTAATAGTTCTTCATTTATTTTGTTATTTGTATGTATTTGAGGGCTATTTGTTCATTTAATATTTACATGTACATCTCCATCTGCATTATAGAGGCATCAATACTACAGTATTTATTGCACATCTGTACCCAAGGCTTATTTATTTATTTAGTATTTCTTGCTTCAGTAATGTGTTGATATTGATATATTTCACTTTGGGTTTACAAACATGGTTATTCAGCAATTTGTTTCCAGAAAAATGGAAAGAAAATCCCGAAATGACCCTGCACTACCAACATGAACCAAAATGAATGTCCTCCGGAGAAAAGAACCCAAGCGTCTCTCTTTTTAAGGACCCTGTGGCCTCACTATACACTCCATTTTAAAAGAAAAAACAGATTTATTTAGTACAACAGTGAGCACAATGTAAGACTGTAACAGTAAGACTTCAGTAGTTTTATCAACACATACCTTACGTTTAGGTTACTAGACAGCTACATCTCTTGTCCTGTGTCTAAGTGAATATTTTGAATAAAATGTATCCATAGCAGGTGCCATGCCTGACATAGAACCACTACACTCATACATACAGTATGTGTTAACATAATTATTTATGCTACATGAAAACTCAGTTCATATTCACCGATCAGGAATATCATTATGGCCACCTTGTTTCTACGCTCACTGTCCATTTTATCAGCTCCATTTACTACATAGGTGCACTTTGTAGTTCTACAATTACAGACTGTTGTCCGTCTGTTTCACTGCTGTGTCTGATGCACTCAGACCAGCACAATACACACTAACACACCACCACCACCACCACCACCACATCAGTGTTAACGCAGTGCTGAGAATGATCCACCACCCAAATAGTACCTGCTCTGTGAGGGTCTATGGGAGTCATGACCACTGAAGAACAGGGTAAAAATGGCTAATAAAGTGTCAGAGAAACAGATGGACTACAATCTGTAACTGTAGAACTACAAAGTGCGCCTATGTAGTAAGTGGAGCTGATATAATGAACAATGAACATAGAAACAAGGAGTTGGTCATAATGTTATGCCTGATCGGTGTGGTTTTCACACACAGTTGCTCAGTAGGACTTTTTATGTCATCATAAGAGAGATCATAAGAGATGACAAGGAAATATAAAGTATTAACAAACCAGCACAATGATGTAGTGCATTACTATAAATACTGCAGACACTTCAAAAACATGAATAAAAACTCACAAGACGCACTCACAATGGCCTAAGCAGTATGTGCTTTGTTTAAATGGAGATCTAGACTAATGAAAAATGACAAATCTGACAGAAATCTTTTAGTACTAGGCTTGTCTCACCAGAACACAGAAGACATTATTTAGCTAAGGCATGAGTGTTGTGACAGTTTCATTTCAGCATTCACAGTTTT
Organism: Pygocentrus nattereri; assembly: GCF_015220715.1. Lineage (NCBI taxonomy): Eukaryota > Metazoa > Chordata > Actinopteri > Characiformes > Serrasalmidae > Pygocentrus > Pygocentrus nattereri. Next base: position 32,823,961 of record NC_051219.1, on the reverse strand, counting down.
TAAAAACATTTAATACATGTTATAGATGTGTGATTCACATAGTATCTATAAAGTCATGGACACAAAACTGAACAGCTGTCTACCGAACTGAGCAGCACAGCATTGTCAATGACAGCATGTTGATGTATGCATTAATGTCCGTAATGTTGGTTTGCGAAGGGTCCTTTTGAACACTGTTTTTCTATACTTACAAATCCGGCTGCTCTAATCGTTGGGATTTGGATTGGCGTCAGGATACTGGGAGAGGTCAAAGGTCAGCACTTTGCTGATGACGCAGTCTCCTTGCTGTGAAGAGACCAGCTATTAGTATTTCAACACTGTAAAAAAGGTTAAGTCAGCAATTACAAATGTGTGTATTTCCAGGGACACAGGAGGGGTGCATTTGGACACACCTCATTATCCACTCTATTTAATTAGGTATCACATCACTGTGTACTAAAGAAAGACAAACCTCAGGGTAAACTCCTATGAGTGAGTCAGCCTTTGTATAGAACTCCTCTTTTAGGGAGATAACAATGGCCTGGAAGTTCTGGACTGACTGGTCCTTTATGTAATTGGCCACCTGCGAATGTAGTACAAACAACATAAAATTAATGTCTACATTTTGCCAAATGCAAAAAGCAATGGTTAAATAAAATCACTAAACTTTAAACAAAAAATGTTGCCATTCAAGTACAGCTTTATAAAGATTCTGACATTAAAAGAAAGTAACAGATTTAGTTCACAGGCACCCAAATATTTTGCCTCAGAAGGCCAAAGTGCAATGTTTGCACTGGGCTAAAAGCCAAAAGAAAAAAACATATATGAATAAAGGGTTTAATTCAAAAACATTAAAATGTCCCTCACATATTAAGTTTCTTAATTTTTTATAACATATGTTGATAAACACTGAGAGTGGGTTTACACAAAAAAAGACATCATTATATTATCATAAACACCAACTTTATTAGACAAACTTGCTTGCTTATTTCCTGGTCTGTTTTCGCAGATGCGCAGACTGAGAAATCTGAAAGAAGCTAAAATCGAACTCTCGTTATCAGATATTATAATCGGATTTCTTACCTTAATCTGACCTAAGAAATCGGAGTGTGCTGTTTACATGACCATTTCAATATTCAGATAACTGAATGTATTCAGCTGTACTCAGTAATCTGACCATATCTAATTTCTGCAATGTGCATTACACAACATCGGTTATTCTTTTAATATCTATTCTTGTTACAAATGGATTTAGGGCATTTTGTAATGAATCTCTTCTAAGGAAGAAGGTAGATGTCAAACACATGTATGGATATACAGCTGGAATATACAGCAAGGAATATACAGTGCTGTTAAAAAAAAAAGCAGGTTTCTAGATCAAATTTGTAAAATGATAAGTAATTTGATGTTTAGTAATATTATACACCATTGGTGTTTGTTACATACTTCTTCTTCCTCCTTTTCTGCCTGTTGTTTGTCTAGTAACTTGTCACGCAGTTTTCGAAATATCGACTCAGAATGATTGCTCGGTCTGATCAGGGATAATGGGCTAGTATACAGATTTTTGATTGAACACCCAGTTTTTGTATAGCAATAATTTTTTCCCACATGTTTCTGCACCCCTCCTATGTCACCATGACAGAAGAACCCTAGTAACCTCCTGGACTTCCATAGCAGTCACCTAGCAACAACCCCGGAAACCACCTGGAACACCATAGCAACCATGTTGTAACACCCTAGAAACCACCCGGAATATTATACCAGTCACTTATTAACACCATGGCAATCACTTGGAACACCGTAGTCCCAAACTAGCAACCCCCAACAAACCAACAGAGATATGATAGCATCCACCTAGCAACACCCTATAACTACAGAGAATACCATAACGACCACGTGGAAAATTCTTTGCAACCAGCAGAGTTATCACAGCAACATCCCTAGCAATACCAGTGAATTGCTTAAACTGTGCAATCAATCTGCATTTTCTTCAGGAAATGGAGTTTTTTTGTTACTTAGTAATATTTGTTTTACAACATTACACTATATTTTATTACTAAAACGATAATACACATTTAAAGAATTAAAGTTATATAAGGTCTAAACATTTGTTTATTCTCTCACTGGGTAATAGAGTAGGTTTAGGATATCCTTCTGGCAGTTTAATCAAACTTCCTTGCAGGCCAACTTTGGGTCCACATTTATAGAAAATACACATTTGACAAATGAACCTGTTTAGAATCTCGTTATAATGAAATGTAATTTTGAGAGATTCATAAGGCATGTAAACCACTGTGTTCTGAACAATGATCATTGTGATGTAATTACAAATGACCACTGTAATGTATACAGACCTTGCCAATGTTTGTGTTATCTAGCGCAGCATCAATCTCATCAAGGACAAAGAACGGAGCCGGTTTGTAGCTAAAGGGGAATTTTAAAAAGGCAACACATTGGTAGCATATAAAACATTCAGGAACCAAAAAATATGATCCGATTTTGAAAGTGTTAGCTATGAGGCATTTACTTTCTGGATGTTGTCTTACCTGTGAATGGCAAAAAGCAGAGCCAAAGCTGCTACTGTCTTCTCCCCTCCAGACAGATTATCCATTGGCCTAAATCTCTTTCCTGGAGCCACACAATTGTAATTGATTCCATCCAAGTATGGTTCCTCTGGGTTCTCTGGGCCAAGAAAGGCCTGGGGAAGAATGTATTTCATTTTAAAACTAGTTAACAAGACTACACTGCACTTCCAGTAATATGAAGTCCTCTAATACCCAGAAAGATTTCTGAAATGCTAAGGCAGCTGTTCAAAATCAATTGTGTTTATTTCAGACCTGTGCGCTGCTGTTACGTGAGAGGGCTTTGTAGATCTCATCAATATTGGTAGCAACGGACTCAAAGCAAGTGTTGAAACGGTCAAACCTCTCCTTCTTGATCTGCTCAAACGCCTGCTTAGCCTTCTTAGCTCTCTTCCGGGCTGCTTCAAATTCTGCAGAAGAGGCATAAACAAATAATGCCTGATCTGAGTGCTTCCAAGACCGTCAATTATTCAATAGGTTTGGAGTAGGACACGTTCACATAATCTGCTGTCTTAAGCACTATTTGAGCTGGATTTGTTTTACCAGACGAGGTTCTGTATGTAATTTGTAAAGGATTTCACTGGTCCGTTTGTATGAGATAAAATATGTGTTTAAAATGCAGATTTGTGCCAGACTAAAATCACAGATACTGTTGGTAATCAATTAAAAAACTCAAAAGGAAACTTTTACACTCTTAAAGGGGAATTCCACAAATTTTTCTAAATATCTGCATAATTCACTTGTTGACATGAAAACAACATCATTCAGAGTGGTCTGATGTGAAATCTGCTGTTATAGAGGCACCCACAGAGTCAGAATTGTTCACAGTGGTGGTGATGGGAACCAGACGTCTGAAATGTTTAAAACTTCTGAAAAACCTCCTTGCAAAAAACTGATAAATAAATTGGCTATAAATATGCTGCCTGACGCCTGAGACACTGTTTGACATTAGTTTTAAGATAAGGCAGAAAGGATGCTATAAGCCAAAACAGTACAGAGAAAAAAACTTTTATTTACAGTGGCAGAAAGGCACATGAACAGCTGGAGACAGCAATGAGGTCATTTCTAGGGGTTAACACGAAATATCACTTACTACCCCAACAGCCCAACACAGAATAATACACATAACATGTACACACTTCAAACTAAGGAACAACAATATTAACAACATTAAACAAGATTCAATGCCATTCTTACAGAGGGGGCGGGCCAGGACGTGAGGCGCAACTCTGCATGTCATGCTCCAAAAGCCCCTTTTTAAAATGCGTAACGTGATGGAAACCATAGTATACAACTCAGAGAACTTGACGGTTCACTGGCCATTTTGGAGAGTAAATAATATGGCTATCTTTGTATTGTAGACATTGTGACCCCTGGTTCCCCTCACCACCACTGTAAAGAAACTTTTCTCTAGAGTGAACTATTTCACATCAAATCACTCTTAATGACTTATGCAGAAATTTTGAAAAATCAGTGGAATTTGTCTTTAAAAATAGACAAACAAAAACGGTTGTGATGCCCTTTGTTAACCTGAAAAACCACTGTGGGTAGAAAGGTTTCTATAAATATGATGTGAGTGTGAAGAACCTTTTTGGAGTTTAAAGAACCTACATATAATAAAGGTTCTATAATAATTCATGCCTTTTCTAGAACCATAAATTCAAGCCAAGTACCAACTTTCACTTGCAGCTGTAGGTGCTGTTTATTGGCTTACCGTCACTGGTCTCCTGGAACTTGTCCCTGACGCTCTCCAGTTTCTCCATGGCCTTCATGTTGGGAGCACTGATGCGCTGGAGAATGCTCTGCTGCTCATTCAGCCTCTGCTGCAAAGTGTTCATCTCAGCCTTAATCTCCTCCTCAGAGAGAGCATCCTATGAACATGGATCAAAAAGTAATAATATTAAGTGATAAGTACAAAAAGTACATAAAATACATATCACAAAAACATCCTCAGAGGTTGTGGTGGGTGTTTTTGGCATACCTTAAGGTCCTCATTTAGGTTGGTGTAATCTATTTCTATGAGAGCTTCCTTGGCATGCACAGAGCTGGATGTTTTCTGGTTGCTGGACTCATCAACCTGGGAGCTTCCCTGCATGAAGAATTCATATCTTAACAGTATGAAACCATTTACAGTGTATGGTTTTAGCCATGTATGTTTATATTTGTTGTGATATCTTAATTGCAGTATTGACACTTTACCTGGACAGGTGAATAATTAAAGGAAAAACCAATATAAAGTTTCTTAGTAAGATGTTAGGACACTTCAAGCCACCAGAACAGAACAGTCTCTGGAACTTTGCTGGAGGGATGGAACTTCATGCTTCTGGAGAGTGTTACCATTATTGATTATTATACCAGTGTTACCATTATTACCATTAATATACCAGTGATCAGTCCCTGTAAACTATGCAAGAAAAAGGCCCCCAACAGCATACATGCACTCTAGAGCCCCTTATTGTAGGGTTCAAGCATTCAAGCCTGTATAGCTCTCTTGGAGCAGAGTAGAGAACATGTGCCAGTATTCAGCAACATTAAACATACACAGTAACATTATCGTGAACGCTCTGAAATACAACCAATGCATTTTAGTTGAAAAAGTTGCAGTTTCACCACAGAGTTTTTAGAGACATAGAGCAGCTCCCACTACACTCTCAGCCTCTGATATCATGATACAGTCTGCCTTCTGAGCAGAACTTGTAAACAACAGCCACAGCACAGAAGGAAAAGGAGACAGAAACTTTCTCCCCAACAAAATGTGAAAACTCGCGTTCCTCCCAATATGGAGACAAAAAATGCTCACTTTTATGAATACACTTATGTTTGCAGTTGTGTGTATGAAGAATAATGCACACAAGTGTACTGAATTTTGCTAATAGGCTAGCATACTCAGTCTTATTGGATTGGGTTTCAAGTTGAAAGTCTATCTAAATGAATTTCTGTAAAACTAGAATATATAAGGTAAAAAATTGGCTTGATGCTGATATATAATATAAAACATATTCCCGCTATTAGAAATGAGCACTCATTGATGCTGTTTAACGAATAGTAGCTGTTAATAAATGGTTTCCACATTCCAACTATATGCCATCTAGTATGTTCCATGCTGTGTTTTAAAATATTAGTTAATATCATAATTTTTTAATTGTGCTAAAAAGTTTATACTGTCACATACTTGCAACAAAGCATGGTAGAACATAAATTGCTTAATTGTATGAAGCAATACATCTGTCTGAAAGCTTCTGACCTCATGTTTCTCTTTTCATTAAAAGCATTTTTTCCCTTGAATTTATCAGCAGTCTATAGCTGTAACACCTGTGTGGACATCTTTTGTGTGTGATCATACAGCTGTTCAGATGAACTGTGCACTATACCTCTCCCTGGCTGATGTCATCCATGGTTCCAGATTTGAGGGGCAGTTTGATGTCCTGCATCTTGCAGGCCTGTAGAAGGTTGTGTCTGTCACTGCGTTTCTGCTCCAGCTTTGTCTCAATCGCTGTCACCTCTTTCTGTAGCTGAGTCAGCTCTCTGAAAAAATCACATCAAACCATTCGGACCAAGATCTAAACACCTTACCATTCACGTCCATATACCAAGACTTGCTCTTCAGATACATGAAGCACAATGCCAAGTGTTGGATTATTATTAGTTATAGGAGTGAATAACAGAAATCTGGACCTGTAGATGTTAAATGATTAAAACAAAGTATAATAACAGAAAAGTTTGCAGATCCCTGCTAAAAAAAACACCTCACCCAACTCATCATCTAATTATGAACATTTTCTCACTTGTTAGCAGCTCCTAGCTTCTTGCGGATCTCCTCCATCTCTCGGTTCTTGTCATTGACCTCTCCCTTTTTAGTGAGGTGCTGATTTTTGAGGTCCTGCAGTTGGGCCATGGTCTCATCAATGATTTTCATGTGTCTGTGTTCCTCCTGAAGTGCAAGAAGACAAAGACTGCATGAGTAAGAGTGCTTTTTAGGTTTTTTATTGATACATCATTAGTCCAACATACCTAATATCTCACCACTGATACAGAGATTTTGTTTTTGTTCACTTCAACTCATTAAAATCTACCTCCAGAGTAGCTGGTTGCATGAGCACCTCCATGATAGTCATAGTAAAATGGATCATAATGTGAATTTGGAGCTTTCTGTGTTTCTATCACTGTAGAAAAGAAGCTCTACGCTGCCTTTATTGCCTTTAGTTTCTGAGCAAGCTTGGTCAGTCATTCAGAATTGATTTCTAATCAGTAAGAACTTATTATTGATTTGTTCATCAGAATAACAATGAAAGGTAGTTGAAATGTCAAATAGGCAAAAAAGCCTTTACAAGTTCTTTTCTTATTAAATTCAGTAGGGCAACATTGATAAATCATGCTATAAATGGAGAACAGTAGAATTGGTATTAACAGGATATCAGTAATAAAAGATGTGAAAATGAAGTGTTGTCAAATTTGCTATACTCTGTGTTCTCATTTCCACATTTGAGGCCTTGCTCTGATTTCTCCAGTCTACAAATTGCACTAAAACAGCTGAACAGCTACTTTGTTTCTCCAATGTCTGTACCTTCTTAAGTCTTTCAATCTCACTCTCATCTTTCTTCACTGTCTGCTCCCACATCATCACTTTCTCCTGGTCCTCCTTTAGCTGGTTCCGCTCATAGTCTAGCTGGATGGCTAGACGGGTCTTCTGGGTCTCAAATTCAAGTCTATTAATACCAGAGATAAGCAAATTAATATAAGGCTTCTATTCAGTAATGGAATGTATGAAATACCCCTGTCCTCAGTCTTCTTCTAAACTCATGCATGGCTGTAATCAGTCTTGGAAACTCAGTGTTAACAGAAAATCTCACCCAGGAGATTCCAAGATCAGCTACAACCACAACCTTGAGTTTTATAGAGGGCTGTGAATGGAAAGTGATGGCATTTCAATATTGAACAATCCATTTGCACTCTTCATAGAAATATAATGAAGTCTATTGGATAATGAATAAATGCTTTGATCTATTTCGGGCTTAGATCAGAACACTGAAAGCACTATGTAGTAAAATGTGATGCAGCAACTTGCATCCCATCTGACACAAAGTCAGCATTGACATCTTGAAAAGAAAAAAGCCGTTGTTTTCGCTAACAATCTTCAAATGCAACAATTTGTCTCTACAAACAAAGATCAGAATTGTCCAGGCTTTGGTCTTCTCTGTGGTTCTTTATGGATGTGAAAGCTAAACAAGCAAGACAGGAAAAACACTCATGCCTTTGAACTTTGTGTTGGGACTTTTGAGAGTATCCTGGATAGCAAAGAAATCAAACAAAGGGATTCTCAACCAAATCAAGCCCCACTTTTTACTGGATGCCCAGATAAACAAATTTAGAAGAAGCAGATCATTGGCCTTTATGCTTAAAAAACTATGCTTGGGACAGTATAAGGTAAAAGAGTTAGAGGACAACCAGCTACAAGATGGAAGGACAAAAGAGGCCTAAAGATGCCTGAAGACCCAAACAGAAGACATAATATTCTGGAGAACCACTGCCTGTATGGTCACCAGGAGTCTGAATCGACACCACTTAGTAATAAAAAAGCTACATTACAACAGTGTAATGAAAGTTTTGCATAGTAGCATAATATGGGCCCACCAGTGGCCAACTTGGTTATTTTTAATTCATATAATTAAAAAACATTTTTTCCCTGTAACTCTTATCAGATGAACTAGGACACTGTTGGCTCCCCTGCTGTGAAAGCAATTCACCCTGCTCCACAAAGAAGACCATGCTGAGGTAAAAGACAACCGTAGCTTTCCTAACCGTCATGTACAACTGCTCAAAAATCATACAATGCTCATGTAAATCATATACATTTTCTTCAAAATATTCTCTATCCATTTTATTAAGCACATTGTAAGCACAATATATGTTTGAAGGAACGTCAAAGCAACGTACCTGCTGTGAAAAGAGGTTAATTTGGCATCTTCTCTGCATGTCACTAATGAAATGAATGAATCACATGCCATGTTTTCACTGGTACGACTGCTTTAAGACTTCACAGAATCACCTCTGTAGAGATGTGTAACTAATCTACAGCAGCATAGCCCACATGTCACTCACCGTTTTTTGGCAATCTCATTCTGTCTCTTGACTTTCTCCTCTTCAAACTCTCGAATGTTTCTCACCCCGATCTCTTCACAAAATTCAAGGAATACTTCATCCTCCACCTACAAAGCATCACCATTAATGATACTGCACAGTTCACAACTACCGAGAATGGCCATGATACTTTCCAGTCAGAACTTTTACCAGGTTCATGCGGTCTCTCAACTCTGTGATGTCTCGCTCACGTGACTGGATGATTCTCCTGATGTCGTTGATGCGCGGACCAAAATTTGCCAATTCACTCTCCAGCTTTGATTTCTCCTACAAAGACAGTCAGTCTGCAATCACTTTCCAAATTAATAATGGCTGCTATTTTATTAAATAATACCTTATACAGTGTACACTGTAAAAATGGTTTGTTAGTTCAACATAAAAACACTTCATGTGGTAAAAAGCAATAGAACTAGTTTTATTCAACTTGAGTCAACACTGTGACTAAATTAGTTTCATTCAGCTCAGATACTTTGAATGAAACATTGTTTCACTTTTCTACATTTAATTTACCATTTCTACAGTGTGGACTGAGACATAAACTGGACACCAGTGTAGTCTAGGTGTCCAGTATTTTTTTATTTTTAGATATTTTCATATTTTAAGTGAGATTTTAATAGATGACAAATTTTATAGTGTAATTTTCCATTTAGTTGTCAGGTTATTTGCTTTGAAATTTCACCACCAATTTCCAATTCAAGACATTCTGGATATTCATTTTATTATAACTTTTATTACGTTCCTTAGTATGGTAGAACTTCCAGTTATTATTTACAGCTCAATTCATATTAGTTACATTTAAAATGTACTAATGTTTTGCAGATTAGATAAATATTAGAAATCTACAAACTTGCAAACAGGGCTGAGTTTTCCAAAGCTACTTAGCACAAAGATGACTTAAATGGTAGAGGGAGCATCACATTGAACACTCTCTCTATTACTTAAGATAATCGTAACACCAAGATGCATTTGGTAACTAAAATTTTACTTACATTAATATTCCTGTATATTTTTTGTATAGAAACCTTTCTCGCAGAAAGAGTACCTGCATGTTGAGGGACAGGTGGCGAGTCTTGGTCTGTTCCAGGTCACTCTGAGAATACTTCAGTCTCATCTGCAGCCCGTGGGCCTGAGATTGGACCTGCCTCAGCTCTGCCTCTTTCCTCTTCGCCTTCATCTGCTCCTGAACAGAGCCAATCACAAAGAGAAAGTGTGAGAAAAAGTTAAACTGCATATATTTATTATATTTTTGAAAAAACTATATTGCTGCCATCAAATTAAAGCCAACCTGAAATTCTAACTGAGCCTCACTTGCCTTGTTAGTTCATGTCCCTGGTTATATTAAACATAATTGATCTTATCATAAAATTCCTGCTCTTCTATAATCTTTGATTGTAATGTAATGATTTTGCTTGGTTCTAAAATATACTTGCGCACCAGTGAGCCGAGATGAAAGGAAAACGCATTATATTTTATGTTAAACTCTGTTCAGTAACAATGGTTGCTGCTACCTTCAGTTCCTCTGTTAGTTTCTCTTTCTTATCTTTGAGTTTGTCCACAGCCTTCTCATCCCAGCGTCGGGCCTTCGCTTTCAGATCACTCGCTCCTCCAGAGATCACCCCAGACTTTTGAAAAAGAGTGCCATCCAAGGCCACAGTCTTCAGAAGAATGAAAAAAGGAAAATGGTAAGAGGTACAGAGTCCTACACAACTCACCTTAAAGAAATGCTTTAAAACCACAAATCTAAGTTTTCACGCTACAGCTCTGCATAGTGTATATAAATAAAATAGTGTGCCTCAGACTGATTATGGAGCAAGTACAGACTTTTTTTTATGTGTAAACAAAAATCCAAGTAACCTCCTATTTAAGCAAATAGAAAAAAAACACTATTCACTGTTGTGCAAAATAAAAATAATAAAATGCTAATAGCTACTGCAAGCACATTTTTGTGCACTGTAAGGCTGAACAACGACACACATTGTCACTGATGTGAAGCACTGCTTCACAGTTAGGATTACAGAGAGTAATAAATATACAGTATATTCCACGCAAAAACCTTCCATCTCCATTTTTGACATTTTTTACTTTTTAACTTGTGTTATTCATTAGACTGTATTAAAATTGCATGACCAAGGACCATTGGAAATGTCTTTTTTAACCTGTAAAGTTAACTTTTTGGAGACAAAAAGTTGTTTTAACACAGAAAAAGCATTTTTCTTAAAAACACTCTGTATGATGATGCCAGTTTGTTGTGACTGTAGCTACTACTGCATCATACATTTTGCCATACAGTCCACAATTAGATGAGTGAGGTGTTAAACTGACAGGTTGCTTGTTCTAAAGCTTCTATTGATATTGATAAAAAAAAAATTGAGTCATGAGCTTTTGACATGACAGCCATGACGCACCTTATGTCGGTAAGGTCCTCCAAAAGCAATCCTGCGAGCATCCTCCACATTCTCACACACGAGAGCATTTCCACAGGCATACTGTAGTGCTTTCTTTATGTGGGGCGGCTCATAGCGGATCACGTCAATCACCAGCTTGGCTTCTCGCAGCTCCCTCAACTTCTCATCTGTGGGCTTGACCTTCGAGGAGTTATAGAGAAACATAAGCCAAGTACAAATACAATTTCACACAAAAAAGTGGTGGTTAATTCTCCATTCCTATATTAAAGAAATCCAGAATACACTGTACTTCCAGGTAGTCCAGGGGAAGGAAGGTCTCTGGTTCTCCTCTCTGTTCTTTGATGTACTGGATGCAGTCTCTGCCCGTCTTCTCTGAGTCCACAATGATGGCATCCATGTTCTTTCCCAGCACCTTTGTCACAGCAATCTGATACTTCTTCTGTGTGGGCTGGCACAGGTCAATCAGTCTGCCATACTAATTAGATCAAGATAATAAGAGGTCTGAAAACAGGTAGACTAAGAAAACAATATAAAAATAATATATATAAATAAAAAACACATAAATAAAAATCACTCACTCACCACTGAACCAGGGTAGAGTCTCTTAATGCTCTCCATGATCTCAGCTTTGCGCTGCTGGCGACTGTTTTCCTGCCGGTCAATTCTGGCATCTCCAAGCTGCTCCATCACCTGTACCCAACATCATATAAATCAAAACAGTGTGTTCACAGATTATATTATTAAATATTGTTCACCTGTACCTGCAATCTGCAGTGATTTATTTAAATGTGCAGGACTTTTCCAATTACAAAGCCTTACCTGGTTTAATTCCATATTTATCTCATCGATCCTCCGTTTGGCAAGCTCTACTTCCTCAGTCAACTCCTCCTCCATTCTCCTCTGTTCATCCAGAGACTGCCTGATTTAGAAAGAGAATATAACCCTCATTCAGCATTAATTTTATAGTTCAATAAGGAAATTACATGAAGTACTGTGAAACAAGGTAGTTCAGTTTTAGTTATACCTGCTAGTCGCAATGTAGTCTTCCAGCTTCTCAATGCGTTTCTGGTTTTCCTCTATCTCTCTTATTTTTTGCTTTATTTTAGCCTGCAATTAACAACAATGCAGCAATTATTTCAGTCTTCAGTTCACAACACTAAAACAGTACCCCAATCACTATACAAAAACAATCACTGAAACAGATAGCTAGGCTGTTTCTGAACAACAGCCTTGGGGGCTGGTTTTCCAACCCAACAAAACTTAATTAATTTTGCTTAAATTACACTCATTGTCAAAAAAATAGTTGTACCTAGAAGGAAGTGAAAATCCTATTTATGTCACGATTGGCCCCTCCCAGTCCAGTCCATGTGTTTGTGTTTTGGTTTACCCATGTGTGTTTGTTTTGTGCCAGCCCCCTCATTTCATGACTCCACCCCTGATTGTTGCCACCTGGTTTCCGCCTGTCCCTCGTTATCCCTGTTGTATTTGAGACCTGTGTTTGCACTTTGTCTTGGCTGGTCTTTGTATTGGTTTGTCTTGACTCTGTTTGGACTGTCTTTGTGGTTTGTTTTTTTAGTTTTCACTTATGTCTGTCCATCCTGAACTTGGTATCGATTATTGGAACCTGGACTGTCTTGACTATGACCCTGGATTTGCCCCTAATAAATCTCACTTATCTCAGTGTATGCGTCCTCCTAGCTCCCCGTCACAATTTGGCAGGAAGATAAATAATAAAAGATTTAGACTGATATGGACCATATTGGTTGAGTTACACATACAAAAGTAGTGTCTCTCAGTATGGTGCTGGGCTGCTATGTTTGCTAATGCGACAGGCCAGACGTCTCAGCATGGAGTTGTAGAGGTACCTAATGGCGTCCTGTGATAATCCGTCCCATGCAGCTTGAATATTCTCACGTTTGTCTCTTCAGATTTTGCTGTAAGAGTGGAGTGTTGATAGTGCGTCCAATAGCATCCCACACATTTTCAAGCAGGGACAGGCCTGGCAATGTGGCTGGCCATGGCATAGTATCTGTGTCTTCAAGAAAACTCTAAGAGGCAGCAGTATGCGGATGAGCAATGTCCTGCTGGAATAGTGCCCCAGCATATATGTTCAGAAAAGGTAAGGCCATTTTTTTGCAGGAACTCATTAACATAACCGTGGTGCTGTCCAAGTGCCTGTAATGAAGAACAAAGGTCATCTGGCATCATATGAAATTGCCCCCCACAACATGACACCAGGCCTTCTGGACATGTGATGTCTGACAACAGACTGTTTATCTTGGTGCTGACCACGGTGACTCCACACACAGATTCGTTGGTCATCTCCACCAAGACAAAAGTGCTATGGTAATATCTGAATGACTGGTATGGTGCACTGTACGTCAATAAGTCAATCCCATGCCCCAGAGCTTTACAATGCAACCTGAACTCTCAAACTCTTTCAACTTATCGAATTGCTTTTGAACACTTCTCCAAGACATACTTTGCTTGCAAAGGATGCTACCAACACAACAGTGTGAGCAAGAATGGGACATTATAGTCAGTCAGTTACAGCAATAAGGCCCATCCTTGCTTTTTTTCACATGCACGGTCTTGCGTGAAATTATTCACGTCTCACAATGCCAAACCTACCCACCAAGTTTCATTCCTGTTGGTTGATTCCTTCTGGGTGCAACTATTTTTCTGACAATAATTGAAATAAAATAAAACAAATTAATAAATTCTACATACTTGTGGGGCCCCATGGTGGTTTGGGGACACAAATCAACTGCTTACTGCTTAAAGCAGGAAAACAGGTAATGATCTTTATTGAATTCTTGCATATCTCCACCTCTGTCTCCACTTTCTTCCTCTCCTCGAGGTCCAGTCTGTCCTGGTCAGCCTTTTGATCACGGTTGAACTTCTCTAGCTCCTGTGCGAGCGTGGCTGCCCGCTTACTGGCCTCCTCTTTCAGCCTGTGGTACTGCTTCACCTGTACACCAAAAACAGGCATATAGAAGAAAAAAGGTGACTATATGCCCAAAAACAATGCCTCCATCACTTAGACAGCAACTGTAAAAAATAAAAGTAACAGCACCTGAATCTGAAAGTTCTGTTTCATAATCCAGAGCTCTGAAATAAGCTTGAGTGTTGAATTGTGTTGAATATATTTTCACTCTGCTGTATCTGAGGAGTACTCTGAGGAGTACTGTACAGCCAAAGGCTCAGGAGCTCAAGCTGCACCTGGGGTCTACCTGTGCACATACCTGGTTAAACTAAATTGATCACATAACCCTCTACAAAAGACTGCTCATTTATGTATTGACTTTTTTCTTTTTAGCAAGCTGGCAAACATGACGAGGATCAAGATCATTTTACAAATCTCGTCCATGACTAAAAATGTGTTAAACCAAAATAACTGAAAACCTTATATTACCAAGTGACTTGAGAAACTTATTCTGTATTCTGTTATTTTGTAACCATGATTTCACTTCTGACATGGTGTGTTTTTATGCTATACTGTACAATTACTGCCTACAAAATTATAAAATTTGTTTTATCAGATGACTGTGTTTAAGGTCTATTGAGACCTACAGTATCGCTCTATATCATCCAGTGGTCCTGAAGTTTTGAGCTGGCAGCTATGCAGAACCTGCAGCTAACATCCAGAGAACATAGAGAAAAGTCAATGGAGCTTTCAGAAGCTAATCTGACCTGGTTCTCCTCCAGGGTGAGGTCCTGGCCCTGACTCTGAGCCTCCTCCTCCATGCGCTCCTCAAACTCCTGCCTGGACATCTCCACAGCCCCCTGCTCTTGGTCCAGCTCCTCCATATCTGCCTTACGCTTCTTATACATCTTCTGAGCATTCTGCAAAGACTTGCGGGCTGCCTCCAGCTTCTTTATCTTGTGGGAGGTGTTCTCCTTGGCTTTGATGTACAGCGGCCGTTTCTGGTTCAGCTCTGCATCTTTCTCTCTGTAGTGGGCAGATATGGGTCTTAGAAAGTTCTAGCAAAAATAAACTGTTAAAGAAAATGCTAAGGCTAACCTAATTCTCCACATCTTCTGAAATATCTCCCAAAGCAGAGGCCCTCATTTAAACTAACTTCCATCAGTTTTTGATCAATTCTTTATGTAGTCTGTCTATGTTCCTAGCAGCCTGAAAAGAACAGCATTCATTAAAGATATAACAGAGTTTCTAATCACATACTTTATCTCTTTCTCCACGTTCTGCTGGTCCCTCATCATCCTCCCCAGCTCTTTCTTCTTCTCCTTCAGTTCGTCTTCTATATGGTCCATTTTCTTTCTGTCTTTCTCAATCTCACGGTTGCGCTGTGACAGCTCTCGATTCAGCTTCTCAATCTCCGCTTCATTGTGGTAGAGCTTGAAGAGCTGCAACTGTACATGAGCCCTAATCACCTCGTCCTTCAGCCGCTGGTACCGCTCAGCCTGAAGGACAGACACAGTTCACATTTAAATTCTTAGAATAAAGGTGCCAAAATGCATTAGAAGAGCCACATTTAGTTTCCTAAACATAGGCTCTCCTGCACCAACTTGCTCCAACTCCACTCACAAAAATGTGGACAATCCAAGAGTCCCAGAAGACTTGTTTGAGAACCACTGCCCTAAAGAACCTTTCAATTTTGAAAACAAGACATGCAAGTGTGAAGAGCTTTTTGTATCGCTTAAGTTTAAAAAATTCCACATCATATAAAGGCTTTATACCAAATAAATGTTTTCCTACAATCAAACATCCAAGAAACCTTTTTAGCATTGTACTTTGTGCAAGACGCTAAGATGGTGCCATAAATAGTATGGAATAATGCAACCAAAAAAATGGTTTCCTGAGGAACCATGAGTGAAAAAAGACTTGTGAAAGTGAATAACCTCCTAAGAACCTTTTAAGTTTGACAGATGCTTCACATAATGTAAGGTTGTTTAAACTTTAGTTCCCTGAAGAAACATCCATGTAAAGGTTCTTTAAAGGAGACAAAAGTGGTTCCTCTATGGCACAAAAAAAAAAACACTAAGAATGTTTAGGAGTGTCTCAACTTTTAATAAATCATGATACTGATTTTGTAAATTCTGCTATATCACCAGCACTTAGCACCTCCTCTTTCTCCTGCTTGGCCTCCTTGCGCTCAGCTGCGATGTTCTTCTTCCGATGATAGTTGAACTGTGTGTCCTCCTCTGCCTTCACCATCTCTTTCTTCCTGCGGTCGTACTCCTGAGCTAGTTCTCCCGAGCGGGAAATCTCCTCAAACAGCGCTGTCCTCTCTTTTGGGTTCTTCATGGCTATGGACTCAACAGCACCCTGACAGACCAAGCAAGGAAATCAAACATCTCAACAAGGAAGAGCAGCTTTAATTTGAATACTCTCACATAAAATGGACCCTTTTGTACCTGAAACACCAGAAAGTTCCTGGCCTTGATGAGGATGCCCAGTTTCTCCAGTTCCTCACTGTAGTCAGAGAGTCCAACCACCTTATTGTCAAGCCTGTATTCTGAAGAGGAACCTAAAACACACAGATGCAAACAGCCTTCTAGTGTGACTTGTTCAGCTGTTGGATGTTGTGATAATATGAATGATATTGAATTTAAATGACTTTTTTAGCTGTGATAAAACTAAATAAAATAACTATTTTATTATACTGTGTTTTACAAGTTTATTTAACAATATATAATAGTAACAACAATATTGTGCATAGGATATGGATTCACATGGATTTTCTTCATGCTATTTTTTGAGTAAAAGTGTATTACTGTTTTAAGCAAATAGGAAAATCTGAAAAATCACTAGTTTTTTGAACAGTGTACATGCTTTTGCAAAAGCTGTACAGCAGACTGGTTAAGTCACTTGGATGTAATGCTACAACACTAGGCACTCTAGGGGTGTACTTGTGTAAAGCAATTTCATTTGCACTGTTATCACAGCCCTTAATTATGTATTTATCAAAGGAACTCATGATAATGATGAAAATACAATGAATCATGCAGCCTTACAGCCTACAGACAAAAACTATTAGGACCAGCTTCTCAGACCCAGATTAGGTCTATGTCTGCAATTAAAAAGGATTTCCAATGCTGAATTAACACTGGCATTGGTACAAAACTAGACTTAATCCATGTATGGAAACCAGCTCCTAAATGCAGAAATGAGGGCAAAAAAATAAAACTGGAACGAATGTACTGTATGTCCCACTGTGTACCTATTATGACCCGTGTGAATGTGCGTTCACTGTCATTGTCCTCGCAGTACACCATGCTCACAAAGGCACGGTTAGCTGCAGGTTTCCCCACTGGAGCGCCATGGATCAGGTCCTTCAGGGTTTTAACACGGAGATTACTCGTCTTCTCTGCTAAAACAAAGCTGATGGCGTCCATCAAGTTTGACTTCCCTAAATAACAAAGGCAAAATGACAAAATAAAGCACTACCACAAACGCATGTACAAACAAAGTATCTTTAAAATGTACAAGATCTTCAAATATGTAGAAATGGGTAACAACCAGTTCATATACATTTATTCAGTGTCACACACTTGGATTTGTACTGTACTAAATACAACCCCAACTCCAATGAAGTTGGGACGTTGTGTAAAACAAATAAAAACAGAATACGATGATTTGCAAATCCTTTTCAACCTATATTCAATTGAATACACTACAAAGACAAGATATTTAATGTTCAAACAGAAACTTTATTGTTCTTTCCAAATATTCACTCATTTTAAATTTGATGCCTGCAACACATTCCAAAGAAGTTGGGACAGGTGCAACAAAAGACTGGGAAAGTTGAGGAATGCTAAAAAACAAAAAAAAACAAAACAAAAAAAAAAACGTTTGGAACATTCCACAGGTGAACAGGTTAATTGGAAACAGGTGAGTGTCATGATTGGGTATAAAGGGAGCATCCCTGAAAGGCTCAGTCGTTCACAAGCAAGGTTGGGGCGAGATTCGCCACTTTGTGAACAACTGCGTGAGCAAATAGTCCAACAGTTTAAGAACAACGTTTCTCAGTGTGCAATTGCAAGGAATTTAGGGATTTCATCATCTACAGTCCATAATATCAGCAAAAGATTCAGAGAATCTGGAGAAATCTCTGCAATTGAATGCCCGTGACCTTCGATCCCTCAGGCGGCACTGCATTAAAAACCGACATCATTCTGTAACGGATATTATCACATGGGCTCAGGGACACTTCAGAAAACCACCGTCAGTGAACACAGTTCGTCGCTCCATCTACAAGTGCAAGTTAAACTCTGTCATGCAAAGCGAAAGCCGTATATCAACATCCATGTTACGTTCCCACAAATGGCTACAGTCCAAAGGAGGGTGTGGGGACAGTAACGTGTGCGGTGTGGGTAGGTGGAGATGGCCAACCAGTGACGTAACCAGAGTATACAGAAAAACAGATTTATTTCAAGGACATCCACAAATGTTCACAAAACATCAAGACAACAAACCGGGACATTGAAGAACTGGACCAGCATTGGGGGAGAACACAGACGGCACCAAAGAAGAGAAAATAAAAGAACTAGCTATGTGTCTTGTCTAACTACCAAAACAAAATAGCTGACTGCTACACTACTCTAAACTAGCCCAAAAGCACAGGGGGTGGTGCGCGCCGCTAAACCAGTGTGTCTAGACACTCGGACTACCTGCGTGTGGCAGTGTAACCGCGCGCACGGTCTAAACTGCTCTTCCTCCCAGCAGGAAACCAGCTCAAACACAGTAGGACGAAGCGGGAGACAGTAACAACAAAAACCAATACCAAACGGTTCACAATGACAACAGCACTACACATAACAGCAAAGCTAAACTGAGGCACAAAACTTTACAACACAGCGATATCAAATTGAGCAGCACAACAAGCGAGCCGAAGGCTTCCGAACAAGGGCCGCCGCGCAGCTTTTAAGCACGAAGTCCCGCCCCTCTCTTGGTCCGGACGCGCCCTCTGATTGGCCAGTAGGCGACGAGCGTGACGAGGATGATGAATGACACCTCGATCCACCTATAATGTGAAAGACAGACCGACTGGCGCAGAAAAGAGAGAAAAGAGTTAACGAGGGAGCACGAAAGAGAGAGAGGGATAGAGCACGCACAAGGCGCCCACACGTAACACCCAGAAACGCCGCCGGCTTCTCTGGGCCCGAGCTCATCCAAGATGGACTGAAGCAAAGGGGAAAAGTGTCCTGTGGTCTGACGAGACAACTTTTCAAATTGTTTTTGTAAATCATGGACGTCGTGTCCCCCCGGCCAAAGAGGAAAAGGACTGTCCGGATTGTTATCAGCTCAAAGTTCAAAAGCCAGCATCTCTGATGGTCTGGGGTGTGTTAGTGCTGTGTTAGTGTAACTTGCACAGCTGTGAAGGCACCATTAATGCTGAAAGGTACATACAGGTTTTGGAGCAACATATGCTGCCATCCAAGCAACGTCTTTTTCAGGGACGTCCTGCTTATTTCAGCAAGACAATGCCAAGCCACATTCTGCACGTTTTACAACAGTGTGGCTTCGTAATAAAAGAGTGCGGGTACTAGACTGGCCTGCCTGCAGTCCAGACCTGTCTCCCATTGAAAATGTGTGGCGCATTATGAAGCGCAAAATACGACAACAGAGACCCCAGACTGTTGAGCAACTGAAGTTGTACATCAAGCAAGAATGGGAAAAAATTCCACCTACAAAGCTTCAACAATTAGTGTCCTCAGTTCCCAAACCCTTATTGAGTGTTGTTAAAAGGAAAGGTGATGTAACACAGTGGTAAACACGCCCTGTCCCAACTTTGGAATGTGTTGCAGGCATCAAATTCAAAATGAGTGAATATTTGCAAAAAACAGTTTATCAGTTTGAACATTAAATATCTTGTCTTTGTAGTGTATTCAATTGAATATAGGTTGAAAAGGATTTGCAAATCATTGTATTCTGTTTTTATTTATGTTTTACACAATGTCCCAACTTCATTGGAATTGGGGTTGTATTTCAAAAGGATAATCATATTTCATCTTCATGTTTGAAATTTCAAAATGATTTACAAATAAACATAACCAACTCTAACTTCTGCCGGAACAAAACCTTATACAGTCATATGCAGAAATTTGAATACAGCCCATCAAATGAAACGTTTTGTGGATTTTCAAAGTGAAAATAAGTTCTCACATCCTCAACAGGGAACTAACTTAATTATGGCATTCTTCTGCTAATTTACTGCACAATTTATTTGCATTGATTTGAAAATATTTGGGGGAAAAAACTAAATATACAACATAAAATGTGCCACAGACCACATTATATATTTATTGTCACTCCATTCAATTGGTTAAATTTAGCAAATAAACAGTAATTGTGCATATAATTATGCAAAAGTGTGTTCTCTGTAGATGATGTGTACTTATTTTCACTTGAAAATCAACAAAACATAATGCAACAAGGGGTGCTTAAAATTTAGCATATAGACTGAATTTCCATCAGTTGAAAATGCCAGCTGCACTGTGTTAAAATTTCATGATGAACACCGACAGCGATGGTCCAAAACTACTTAAAAAATATTTCTCACTTTTTAGCCTTGTCATTTTACTTCAGAATGAAGGGAACCCAAAAAGAGAAGCACCACAAACTGCACTGACTGATACATGGTGTACTGAGAGGTTCCACTGCAGTGCTATAGAGAACTCAGTTCTTGAGGCTGTTTTTGATCTAAAACTTTTTAAGTTAAACTCTCACACACACACACACACACACACACACATCTCCTAAGCCTTATCTTGGTTTCTCATAATTATGACTTAGTATCGTAATAATTAGATTCAGTTTGTCAATAATTAGATTCAATTCTTATTATAATTATGACTTTTCCATAAATATGACTTAGTATTCCTATTATTATGAGATAATAAGTAATTAGCATGGGATTCTAAGTCATAATTATATAAACCATTCTCGTTATTATAACAGGCGAAAATGGGCTTCCACACTAACCAGCACTTCAAAATGCCTCGTTTATTGGGTGACTGTCTGTAGGCGCTGAGCTAGACTGGGGGGCGTGACTCACATCAGACAGAGAACCTGTCTTAAAACGCAGATCACTGCATGCAACAGGGCGGAAAGCGTGCATTCTGCCCTTCTGTGAGTCTGTTTAATAGACAGCAGAACATCTGAGTGATCAGACTGACATTACAGAGCCTCCTCACAGTCAGCCTTGCACACAGATGATGCTCAGCGTCGCCAAAACACCCTCGTCCGCGCTTACCTGATCCATTCGGTCCAATTATCGCTGTGAATTTGTGGAAAGGTCCTATTATTTGTCGACCTTTGTACGATTTGAAATTTTCGATCTCGATTAGTTTTAAGTAACCCATGCTGCAGACGCTGCTGCGCTATGTTATCTCGGGCTGACGCCAGATAAAGTCCAATTCTTCTCTCACGCTGCTTTTATTTACTGTCTTCTAAAGTCGACGCGTTTTAAAACGTCTACACATGGAAAGAGAACATTAAGCGTTCCAGTCCTTCAGTCTACCACCTCTGCACACGCCCCCCTTCATTAACGCAGGTTGCAGCATAAGGGCATAATAAAAGTCCTCTACGGCTCCTGAACCACACATTTTTTGGAGGAGGGTCGTCTGGTATTATGAAATTAAATAATTCTTGTACACTGTAATATTCTGATAAATACACTATATAGCTTTTATCCACCTTAGACAATTTCCCTGACATAAAAGCCAACGAATATTCTCAGATGAAATAAATACCCTAAATCCCAAATTTATAATTCAGTTATTAATATTAAGACTCATTATTCTGTAATAATAATAAAGTGTCCAGTGACTACTATGAAAGCATTACGTAGGTTATCAAAATTAGCAGCTGAACTGTTATGGATACCAGCCCTCCAAGAGTTGAGCACCCCTGGTTTAAGGGGTTCTTAATATGATCTATTCTAGTCTTTTTTCTATATAACATATATCCATCATATTACGTATTATTATATATATATTTTATTGCCTAGTTATTGATCTTAAGTTTTGTCTTCTGTCATATTATTCAGTAACTTCTAAAAATAATTCAGAATATAAATCTACGAAAGTTATGTCCACAAACCTTAGATAATAAGCTACCTGAAAATGAATTTTCAGTTTCGTGCTGTTGTTCGACAGAATTAACGGTCAGTTTCTGTACTTTAATCTACAGTTTCCTGTATTAAAATGGTCTTTTATCGGCAGGAGCTGTCCGTGGTGCTGAATCTAAATATTCTTGTAGCCCAAATTCAGAGCTTCACCTCTACGTTAGAGGTTAAATAACACAACGCGATGAAACTCATATACGATAAAAGCTTACATTTAAAAGCATGTTGTGTTTACAGCAACGCTAAAATGAATCTTGTGTACAACAGCAAGGGCCGCCTGCAAGTCCCACTACGTTACAACCTGAACGTTTACTGCGCATGTCTGGTTACCTTGGCTACACAGCCTCCAAACAAAGTTTAGCAGAGACTTGCAGTGGCGCATTAGGCGAACGTTAAACGTTCACAGGTAAGATTTTTTGCTCTTTCTCTTACTCATACTGTGGACACATTTCTTTCCAGATTATTCATGAAGAAGCTGAATAGAAAGTGATTTAGTTAGCCTAAAAGTGGAACCTAAAAGAAAACTAGCCTCCGTAATGAACGAAGCTGCAGTCAGCTTTCACGAGCTTCTTGTTCGAAATTTCCCGTTCCACCTTAAACAGTGCAGCAGTAACATTCTGGCTCTTATGGCTGCACTATTTAAGGTGGAACGGGAAAATTCGAACAAGAAGCTGGCGAAAGCTGACTTCAGTTTCGTCTGTAACGATAACAGTTCCCGGCTAGGTCTGCTAGTTGCTAAGTTACTGACTAAACATCTTAAACTTTAGAAGTTTTAGATTACAGATTACAGAAAATTTTTATTTCTCTTAAATGAATCGTATTAAAGTTATTTACAGATTGGCTTGCTTCCCATTATTGAAACTAATATTTCCAAAAGTATTCACTCACTCATACAATTCATTGAATTCAGGTGTTTCAATCACTTCCATGGCCACTGGTGTATGAAACCAAGCCCCTAGGACTGCAGACTGCTTCTACAAACACTAGTGAAAGAATGGGTCACTCTCAGGAGCTGAATTCCAGCATGGTGTCATGATAGGATGCCACATCTGCAACAAGCCCAGTTGTGAAATTCCCTCGCTACTAAATATTCCACAGTCAACTGTCAGGTATTATAAAAAGTGGAAGCGATTGGGAACAACAGCAACTCAGCCATGAAGTGGTAGCCCACGTAAAATGACAGAGTGGTGTCAGCGGATGCTGAGGCACATAGTGTACAGAGGTCACCAACTTTCTCCGGAGTCTATCACTACAGACCTCCAAAATTCATGTGGCTTTCAGATTAGCTCAAGAACAGTGTAGAGAGCTTCATGGAATGAGTTTCCATGGCTGAGCAGTTGCATCCAAGCCTTACATCACCAAGCACAATGCAAAGCGCCAAATGTGTAAAGCATTGCCACTGGACAGTGGAAATGTGTTCACTGGAGGGACAAATCACGCTTCTCCGTATGGCAATCCATTAGACAAGTCTGGGTTTGGTGGTTGCCAGGAGAATGGTACTTGTCTGACTACCTTGTGCCAAGTGTAAAGTTTGGTGGAGGGGGAATTATGGTGTGAGGTTGTTTTTCAGGAGTTGGGCTCATCCCCTTAGTACCAGTGAAAGGAACTCTTAAAGCTCTAGCAGACCAAGGGATTTTGGACAATTTCATGCTCCCAACTTTGTGTGAATAGTTTGGGGCTGGCCCCTTTCTGTTCCAACATGACTGCATACCAGCATACAAAGCAAGGTTCACAAAGACATGGATAAGCAAGTTTGGTGTGGAAGAACTTGACTGGCCTGTCCTGACCTCAACCCAACAGAACACCTTTGAGATGAATTAGAACTGAAACTGTGAGCCAGGCCTTCTCGTCCAACATCAGTGGTCAGAGGTTTTCCACTGACCAGCTGTGGGACGTCGTGAAACTAAATGGAACAGAACTGACATCTATTTTTATAAATCCGTCTGCAACTTTAACCCCAAAGACACTATGTGGAACAATCTAAAGGAAAAACTGTTCCACACAGAGTCGTATGCTAAAGTTTGGGCGCCCCTGGTAAAACTGACATGCTTTTTTTATTAGTAAAATAAGTACACATTCTCTATAGAGAACACACTTTACATTTTAAATATAAAACATAGTCGTCCTGTACAAAGTTAGAGGTTTTATCAAAAAAGGTTTTGCCCCATTTTTTTAGTCTTTACTTTAGTTTGTTAACATTTTATTTATTGCTAAATTAAAATGCTAGTTAAAATGAAAGTTTACTGTCAACTACACTCTGAAAAAGATGGCTTCTTCAAGGGTTCTTTAGTAAAGGGCATGGAACCATGAATTTTGTATAGAACCTTTTCATGTTTACATGTTTTTTTGCATGGCTCTTCAGATTAATGGAGAATGTGCTGTACACGATTCTACACAGAACCTTTTTGCAAATGGTTCTATATAGCACCAAAAAGGTTTCTGCTATTAAGAGTTTCTGCTATTAAAGAGTGACATTTTAAATTTGTATTTGTCACAAAAACACACACATTCACGCGTGTATGTAACAATGTATGTGTAAGAAAACCCTAGGATATCGGCCCTTTAGTGTATCACATTCCTGCGGTTTACCGTGTGTAGCAGCGCTAATGGAGAGTTTCTCTCGTGTCCAGTGTGGGAGGCTGTGAGACCTGCAGCGGTGTGAGATGTATAAACTGGACTTGCCGGTGGACTCCCGCGCGCTACAGGCCGTGGAGCGGCGACGAGCTGCTGAGTCCGCGCGCCACAAACGTATCTTTAGCACGAGGGAGAGGGTACTTGGTGTGGACGCGCGCGCGCTCGAGCGGCAGGTGGCGGAGCGGCAGCAGCGGGAGGAGGCGGAGAAGCAGCGGGACCGAGCGCACGGCAAGTCTGCACGAGACAAAGACTAAACTAACACCCCTGTGTGAGAAACAAGGCGCTCATCGTGTGTCTTTATGATATGCAGATATGCTGCGTGTTTCTATTGACCGAATGGCGCTGGAGCAGCAAAGAGAAGAGGAGCACAGGAGGAGAGAGCTGGCCCAGGAGCTCCTGAGCTATCGGGCGCTGCACCAGCGTGCTGAGGACTCTCGGGATGCAGATATCAATTATAAACGCCAGAGGGCGCCAGAAGACAATTTATCCACCGCACAGTCATGTGGACCTGCCAGTATGCAGCTTTTTCAGGTACTCACAGGGCTGGGATGTCACATGCGGAGTACATAGTCATAACACTAAATATAAAAAACACTATATTTAGGTGTTAAAGCTCTTGTAATTTTCTGTTGAATATGTTTTTTTTTTTTTTTTCCGGAATAACTTGTATTTAATGGTCATATTGACTGAAAGTTAAATAAATGTATGTGTGTTATTGAGGATGCTGCAGTATTGAGACCATGTTTCTGAATATGTGCGTGTTCAGGGTGAAGGAGTTGGAGAGGATGAACGGAAGAGGGCTGAGATGGAGCTGAACGAGAGAACGCTCCGAGCTCAAAGAGAAGAGCGGGAGAGGCAAGAAAACAAGCAGAAACACCAAGGTAAACATAAAAAAATGTTCATCATCTAAACTCCTCATAGTCCGGTCTTTACAGCCTCGGAGCTTCCACTGAAGGCCCTACTGCAGTGGGTCTGCACATTGTCCTCTCTGTATTGATGTGTTCTACTATTTTTATTGCTTTTCAGTTTCTACATAGCACCATTGAAAAATCTAATTGAAGTTTAAAATGATAAACATTTGTAGTTTTCCTGGTTCTAAAGTTCAAGTATTTGCTTTGACAGGCTTTGTGGATGTGGGGAGTGTAAGGATGTAGTGTAAGCAGTGTTTTTGTGTTTACAGAGCTGTTGAGAGGAAAGGAGCTGCTGCAGCAGGACCTGAGAGCAATCCAGCTGGATGCACTGGAGGAGGAATGCAGACGAGCTGTATGCATTGCCCTCAAAAGCTACAACCAGGCTCAGGTAAAGAGAGAGAGAGAAAACAACCAGGAGAGAGAGAGAGAAAGAGACAGAGTCACAAAGTGAACGAGAGAATGAAAGGAAAAGACGGAGCAAAAGAGAGAGATGAAGAAAGAGGGAGAGACAAAAAAAAGAAAAAAGAGTTAGACAGTCAGAGAGCTAAATAAAATGAGAGAGAGACAGCAGAGGAAAGGAGCGAGAAAGAGGGAGAGAAAGAAGCGAAGACAGAGGGAGAGAGAGTGAAGAATGAAAGAGAGTCAGGGAGATAAAGAAAAAAGACAGCAGAAGTAAGGATAGGAAGAAAGAAGGAGGGAAAAAGAGAGAGACGCACATAGCAGATGGATTAATGAAGTCATGGCTTACATTCAAATGGAAAAGATTACGTTTTTTGACACTTGGTTACATTTTATAACATATTTTGAGGGTTTACAAACATCTGATTGAAGAGACCCCTGACCTATTTCTTTATAATACATCATATGATTTCTATGCAATGCTGAACTCAAGCTACTGCGCTGGTATCAGGGCTATAATATGAAGGTTGAGGCTAGACTGGCTTAAGCCCCTTTGGGGTGACTTTAGGAAAAAAAAAAGAATGAATAAATAGATAAATACATGAAAATAATAATAAAAATAATGGAGCTAATTACTAACATTATTAATATGGTTTGGTACTATGTGTGTATGTATGTAGGTGTATTTGTGTATATGTGTGTGTGTATATAAATTTATATATATGTATGTGTATGTATGTAAAGATATGTGCATGTGTGTATATATCTGTATATGTATAGGGAAATGTGTATGTGCATGTTTTTTTGTGTTTTGTTTATTTATTCATTCTTTTTATCAATTTATTTATCTATTTTATTTATTTATTTTTAGTTAGTTAGACAGTAAGAGATACAAGAACAGAAAGAGAGAGAGAGAGAGAGAGAGAGAGCACTCAGTGGGGCTGCTTACCTGGTATTCAAACAGTGAGTCCCTTCCCCTGACTGATCTTATTCTAAAGAGGAAAGCAGCGCATTAAAATCTGAAATGTTGATCTGAACCTGTTTGCTCAGCAACAGACAAGTTAGTCACATGTTGCCGTTATTTGCAGGTTATTTTCTGTATTGAATCAACATGTAAACCCTCAGCTGTTCTGATTTTCAGCATCAATAGGCAGTGACCCTCCTGGGTCACCATAAAGCTCTGAGGTTTAAGGTTAAAGCTGAAAAGCTGATCCCTGAATGACCTTTTGCAGGCAGATGAGAGACAGGAGAGAGAGAGGCAGGAGAAGCTGAGGCGGGAGGGTGAGGAGATGGCGGAGGTGTGGCACATGGTGACCTCTGACCTGTTGACCGAATGTCCAGAGGCTGCTGAGAGAGAGGGTGAGGGGTCAGCAGTGACCCGTCGAGTGCTGCCGGACCGCTGGAAGGGGATGAGCCCCGAGCAGCTCAGCGCCATCTACAGACAGAGAGAGGAACAGCGTGCTGAAAGAGAGGTGAGGTGCCGATAATCGAACACTGAATTCACTGTTTGGGTTTTTGCTTTGTTTTATCACAGATAAAAACACTGATTTTATGTTTTAATAGGGCTGTAAAATGTGGTGCATTCACTTGTATTTCAGCATTTTATATAACACATTGTACAAATCACAAGGGGTAGTGGACACATTATTAATGGCAACTCTGATTGACTGTGAAGACATGTAAGCTTTAATACACTGTACATGTCCAGTGCTCCTAAATATGCTGTAAAAATTAAACAAAAACATTAAAAATAATCATCTCTCTTGTAGTAGGTTGCCATTTTTGTTGTGAAATCAAATGGTTGCTCTCTCTTTTTGGTGCATTTGGTGTGGATCAGTGAGCTAATTTAACTCAAATATATCATTCAGCCTTTCCAACTTCATCTAGAGCGTGACGTAGCCCAGAGAAAAACATATTTGATTATCTTATGTTCTCTTGGACTGAGTCCAGTGAAGCCATATGACATCATCACAGTGTGACAATGGCCACTCACTAGTAAAATGATTTTGTCTATTTATATTTTTCACAATAAACAAAACATTTATATTTGGTTTATACATATTTCAGTAGTACGGTTCATGTACACTATTTTAACCTTGTGAGGTCCAAAAACTCTCCCATGCATCAAATTTGATGTTGCTGTATTCGTTTGTCTGTCTTGTGACAACTGGTGGATTTGTGTGTCCTTCTACATTCGGTGTGAAACAGAGCAATGGACTGAGTCACTAAGGACTGACCCATCACACTCGACACCCTTTATTCTTCATTCAGTCCACATCAGAGACACATATGAAAAGGCGTGCAAAGAATTTACAGCTGCTGAAGTTGCTGAAACTGTTTCTCATTATAGAGCGAGCAGAGGCTCTAAACATTTTCACATGACATGTGGGTATCATTTCAATTCATGTTAAAAGACCAATATAAGATATGCAAAAGTCGAGAAAATGCCCTCAGACCCCAGAGGGTTAAGACATTAAAGTTTCCCTGTAAGGACGAGACTGAGAAGGCAAAGAGCGTACAGTCAGATATGGCACAGCGTTTTCATTAACTAGGTCAAGTAACTTTAGGTGACAGCGCTCCAGAAACAGTGAGAGTATAACTCTCTGACAAACAAACATGTCCATATATTGTCCACCTGTAAGAAGACCATGAGTCTCATCTGACATCTGAAGAAGCAGCAACTGTTACCCAGCACAAGTACCTATTGATTTGCTTTGGATACTCTGAATAAGAAAACGCTTTAAAATGTGTTTCTCCACATGTTGCTACGCCACTGCTGTCACCTGAGCATGTATATCTATGGTCTTGTTTCTTGCTTCTTCCTTTCCTGTGGTTTACCAGTAATCCATTCATTATTCCCTACAGACAATCAAATATTAGTTGACATGCACATCCTCATTAACCAGTTTGGACTGTTTTTCAGCCTCATACCATATTTTTTGCTAACATACCTATTCTGATCCATTTTTAAATTTTCTTTTCAATTTACATGCTCTTTGAAAGACTGTGAAGAGTGCAAAACCTTAATTCTTAATAATCTTATGATGTGATTTGGCCAATTTTTTATTCGTCTGTGAAGGAAAGGTTTTTCTCTGGGTGTTGCTTTTGTAGATCTTTAGCTTTAGACATTTGAACCTCATTCAAGTAACATATAGTATTCTTACCTTGGGAATGCAGTGTTAAGACTTCTTTGAAATCATGTCTCTGGCTTATATTCCAGCCTGTTAGCTGGCCAGTTTACTGTAATGAGGACAGAATACAGTCCATTGAACTCAAAGTTAAATTAAACAAAAGAGTCTAAATCAGTTATTCATAGAAATTTTGTTAGTGATATGCAGCATTATATGGATATATTATCTTTAGTGTCAGAAGTTTCACACTGGAGCTAAATGAGCTAACAAGCAATGGAAAAATCATATCACAACATATATCACATAAACATGTTTACTTGAGATGAGTTAATAACTCGACACAGTTTACAGCAAGTATGTCTATTTAAGTTTGATTAATATTAACTGATAACTATAACCTTCCATTGCTTGTCAGTAAAGCCTTGTAGCTCTACTGCACAACTAAAGAAGCAAACCTCAGACACTAAACATGCTGGCTGATCAGACATTTGGGATTTGAGGGAAACGGTGAAACACTTCAAGAGAGGATTACAGGAATCAATGCGAAAGATGATGAAAGCATTAACCAGCATTACTGCATCACCACTGCTGAGAAGAGCTCTCCCACACTTTCACTTGCCCTTTGGAATTGACCGCTGTTAGTCTCTGCCCATTTATCTTGATCTCACAGGATCAGTGTCCTCACTGTGCGGTTTGCATTACTATCCCTCTTTCTGTCCTTGCTGCAGAATCAGAGGCAGCTGGAGAGGCAGAAGGAGGTGGCGTGGAGTTTGCAGCAGCTGAAGCAGGCCAGGAAGCAGGTGGAGGAAGAGGGAAGAATGAGAGAGCTGGAGAAAGAGAGGAGAGTACAGCTGGACAAATACAACCAGCAGCTGGCCCAAGAGCAGCGGATACAGTAAGGGCAGCACATCTTCACTGACCTCAGAGCAGCAGGGAGGAAATGATCCCTAGCTTATTGGCCTACATCATTCTCATAGGATTTTCTACTTTACACTACTACTACTTTAGTACCACTTCTACTTTAGTTTTTTTAGGCACTTTAAAGAGGGATTTCACTGATATTTATAAAGGCTGCCATCATTCAATCAATAATCATTCAGAGTTGTCTGATGTGAAACAGTACAGAGTGAAGACATATTGAGTCAGAATTGTTCACAGTGGTGGTGACAGAACCAGATATCTGAGTTTAATGCGTCTAAAACTACATCACAAAAAATGATTGCATGAAATAGTTGTAAATAGTTTTGGGATAAGGTATCAGCTTAAAGTATATTTTGTAAAATCCATTCATGGCGAGGGCTACATGCAGGGCATGGTAAGGCAAAATAATACTTCAAAACTTGTTTTTTCAGATTTACTGTTAATTTATAATTATGAAGATTACACAAATACTCAGAAGAGACCTATATGTTCAGTAGTCATTTTGGACAGCAAATGCAATATATATATTTTCTATGTAGACATCATGACCACTGGTTCCCATCAGCACTGTAAAAAAATAGTCGGTACATTTTCCTACAACTAAACTCTCACCGATAAAATATTGGAATTAACTGCATTTTGTTCATTTCCTGTACTCATGATATTGTGATAAAAACAGGAAACCTTTATTTTTCATACACGTTTAAATGAGCCAACTTGATTTCTATTTAACATCAGCAAAAAATATGCTTTAAAATCTTGTGTCAAAGATATTTAAAGGGCACATATCTAACATTTTATTGTGTTTTTTTTTCTTAGGATACATTTATGATGTTTGCATGTGTTTGTGCAAATGTGTGGCTTTTATGGCCTCACAAAAATTAATTCTTTCAAAACTAATTTTTGGGCTGAATGGACTGGAGAAAAATCACGGTTTTCCATGATATTGGTTCTTTAATGTAAACAACTGTCCTTCAATCTAGACTGATAAATTAAAGGCTATTTCCATCTAAAAAGGCCAAGAGAGTTTGAAATAGTTTACTAACACTTAGACTGTGTCTGTTGCAGCCAGCAGTACCTCAACAACCAGCTTTACACAAACCAGCCCTCCGCCCGCTACTTCACCCAGTTTGGCACAAGTTCTCGCTAGAAGCCTACAGAACGTCTCCATCCTCTCCTCTGCAGCCAGTAAATTCTGGATGATTGAATTTTAAATCATTGAGTTTGTACACTCTTTTATAATTAAAGAATTACATCTTTAAGATTCACTAGGAAACTGCTGAACTAGTAAAACAGTCATAATAGTAGAATGATCTTGTATGACCTCATAACACTTCACAGACCATTTGAACCACAACTCTGCAGTAGACGTAGATTGTTCCATGGAATTTTATTTTTGAAGCATTTACATACAGAGTCATGATTCACATACAGTGTCATTGTCCAGTTCAACCCCACTTGTACAATCCCACCCCTATCAGTCCCTCATTCACTTCCCACTGTACCAGTGCTCCATTCACACCCATGGCAGAGATAAACACAATGAATAAGGGACATCATGACAGTCAAATACAAACCCACAAGTGCACTCATCCACCCATTCCTTTCTTTCTTATCCACTACATTTTCTTTCTGTTATCCTGGTTTTTATTAATCTGATTTCATTCATTTCTGCAACTTTTGATTTGATTCTATGTCACAAATAGGGAACACATGACATAAGAGTCTTCCAGGTGTTGTCTAAGCCTGGACAAATCGAAAACCAAATCTACAGTAGCTTAAACCAGTTTAATGTTTGACATTATTTGAAAGTACTGTAGGTTATTTTAAATTAGAGGAAAACAGTAAAATGTGTGACAGGATGATATATTGAATTGACCTCTTCACGCTCTGCCCACAAATACTTTTTTTTGCACCAACTACTGTGAGGCCTTAAAGAACCTTTACAGACATTAAAATAGACTAGAAATAGCGATCGCTGTTTAGACTCAATACTTTCTAGTTTAAAATGCGACCTATCCAGTTAGGAAATGTCAGCTTGCTAGAATGTTGACATTAGCTAGATTACACAACAAAAATACAACAATTAGTAACACCTATCTGTCACTTTATCTATTTATTTATTTTGGTAACGTAGGGCTCGGCGTTCACATTTTTTGAGAAGCCGTCACGTGTACTGATACAAAGTGTTTCTTTGGGAAGTAAACTGAGTATTTACCTTTTTTACAGTCAATAACAGATACAATAACAGATCATTATGGAGCTATTTCACTACACTAAACACTATGCAGCAGTACATTTGCTAGTAAAGCAACATCTTCCAAATACTTTCCAATACTTTTTGATGTCCACATGTTCTGGACTCCACTGTAGGAGTCACAAACCCCTTTTTACGTGTATGAATACATTTAATAGTATCTGTATCAAGATATTAGCCTTGGTATTGTTTACAAGGCCTGACGAATCAAAAACAAAATCAGGACGCACCCAGCACTACTGCCAGAGCTCGGCCAACCTCACAACAGTAGCGACCAAAGCACATATTTGTGGGCGGAGCATGAAAAATACAATTTGGCTAAGATTCACCTCGCATCCTGAGTAAAATCTGCCCTTACTCTCCTCTGTGTGACCAGCAAACAGCAGTATAGTGAATATCTGTAAGTTGTCTCTACTTCTCTCTAAGGCCAACGCATGCTCGGACATTAACAGAACACAGATGTCTAGCAGCAGCTCGGTTGAATATTGACATAATTCGCTTCACTTATTCCTCCTGTATGAAAATAGACTTCTAAGAGAATTTTGTCCTGAGTGTCTGTACAGCATAAACAAGGGAGGCAAACACGAAACCAATTAAAACCAGCCCTGCCGGCCCCCCACAACATCACACACTCCTCCCAGTGGACCATGGCAGCTCGGAAAGAGCGGTTTCAGTGACTTCGAGTCAGCACATTGCAAATTCTCCCTGCATGTATGTACGTGTGCACTGCACAAACAAGACTAGAGCATCTTCTCACACTGCTTTAGCAAACAGATACACACAATACTGCAACTCTACGCAAACAGGAAACAGCTGGACATCTAGGCTTGTTTCAAATCTCAATTCAAAGGTCAATGTGATGTGATATTTTCCTTTTTTTAAAAAAAATCTTTCAGCTTATTTTTTTTTTTAATTCAAAGGATCAAAGAATCAATTTTTTTCTTTTTCGAGGTTTTTGAGAACTATTCACTAGTTATCTAGAACAGTTATATCACA
This sequence comes from Pygocentrus nattereri, assembly GCF_015220715.1. Lineage (NCBI taxonomy): Eukaryota > Metazoa > Chordata > Actinopteri > Characiformes > Serrasalmidae > Pygocentrus > Pygocentrus nattereri. The sequence goes on along the minus strand of NC_051219.1, from coordinate 32,790,515 downwards.
ACTAACATAATAATAACAGGTCAAAAGTTATTAAAACATCAACGACTGTAAAACCAAGATCCAGACACAGTTCTTTACAAATCAATGCCATAACAAAACAATCATTTGGGTTTTATTTACATTCAAATAAAAATCAAGAGTTCCCCTCCCATCTCCCCCTCCCCACAGCCTCCTCTCAATTTCTCCACAGTAACAGGATTTGCCTCAGATCTTCTTTTAGTGAACGCCGCGTGTTCTCTTCATTTATTTCCACATTTACAGAGCCCATGCTGGTGACACCCTATATAAATAAAAATAATGCATGGCCTTATTAACGCATGGGAATGAGATCCTAATGCATGGCCACGACTTAATAAGGCGTGGGAATGAGATTATTAAGGTGTGGCCATGACTTAGTAACCCGTGAGAACGAGATCACAGCTTACTAAGTCACGGCCACGACTTCTGATTCCCACGCCTTACTAAGTTGTGGCCACGCATTATTTTTATCTGTACAGGATGTCACCAGTGGGGCTCCGTACCCACATAACACTGGTCATCAAAACTTAAAACAAAGCACACAGCGAAACAGGAACAAATGCTATTTGGTATATTGGTATGGAATCAAAATTCCCATCCCAACAAAGCATACATTCACCGCGATAAGCACATAAATGATTGTGTTTTACAACTGAATCAATATTGTCAACGTTCATAGTATTGTGCAAAGCTCAGAGAACACCATTTATTTATTCTTTGCTTTCATTAAGTTTGTCTTTAGCATTTATTATGTAATAGAATTTTGTAATTGCACAAATTAGCCTCAACAACTAAGTACAATATCAGTTTGATAGCTTCACTTTTGTGTACCCTACTACCACTTTAACTTATCCATCCTCCAATCTTTAAACCCCATGTGTAAAACACACGGACCGTGGGCCTGATCAATCCTATCCGGCCCACAAAGGTATTTTAATTTTCTATTAATAGCAGCCTGTTTCACAATGCCCTGCACTACAGCCCCCAGCATGCACTGCAACTTAATGTGCACTCTGACTCTCTTACCACAACAACAATCTGTGGGACAGCGGTTCCTCTTCAATTCTACACAATTCCACACCAGTCATATCACTAAACGCATTAGCTGCATTTCAACCAATATAAACACTTAACATGAGCTCAGCAGCTCGGAAATTAAGCCCACATATTAATTAACTTGCACCACAGAAAAGACGGCAGGTGCCTGAGGAGATAGGTAGGTTTAGAAGACTGGGCACCTTGGGACATTTAAATTTTAAATATATCATGTATTCATGTAATATTTTAAGGTATTTAACAAGTTTGGGTTACAGGCCTTTAATCAAAAATGAAATAAAAACATTTTTTTCAGGCCCACAGATTTGTTGAGATTTTCTAATATGGCCCTCGTTGAGTTGGACACCCCAGCTTTAAACTATTCAGTTACAGTCCTCACAACAGAACCTGGCATTATGTTCCTCTTCAAAGAGTAATTTAATTTTATGTTGAATATGTTTTGTGTTTTTTCCTATCACTGAAAAATGAATCATTAAAAAATTAATGGATGTTTTGACTGATAAATGGTGTTCTCTGACTTTTACATCACTGTGTGTGTGTGTGTGTGTGTGTGTGTGTGTGTGTGTGTGTGTACACATTTATGCGTGTGGTGTAGGCTACTCTCTCACAACCCTATCAAACTCAACACCACCTCATACCCTTTTACACATTGGAAGTGTGTATTCATATGGCTTTACACCAACAGGACTGCAAGAGAGGCTTTATCAGTATACACAGTTTAATACACTACAATAAAGTACAATAAAAGAGACAAACACACACAGACGGCTACAGAAAAATGAGAACATTGTACCTGAAGATGATGGTGTGGTAAGAACGGAGTTAAAGGTGATGTTAAGTGGACAGGCACAGGGACCAATGGAGAGCTTTCTAATACTGTAAATGGCTAAATGCTAGATGCGACTATATACAGCTCGATATAAAGCACCTCATCTCAACATATCATTGCATCTTATATATTTACAGTATGTAGCTTGGCTTAACTCAGTAACAAACCACACATAAGGTATGAGAAACATAAGATAACATGATGTAGAATGTCTTCAGTAAAAAAAATAATAAAAACTGGAAATAAATGCACAATGAAAACACAATGAAATGGAACACAACTATATATAATAAATAGCTATCTATGCAATCCATACGCAGCGTGCGCTGTGCATATGCTTGCATGATGCACTGATCAGGATTTTTAAGGCCCTCAATTCTCCCTTCTCTTCTCCTTCTCTGTTGCCCACTCTCATCTATATTTGGCATTAACCATGGGGTGTCTGCATGTCTGTTTATATCGTGTTTAAATTGTCACGATTTTAAGTCATTTGCACGCACTGAAAAAAGGAATGCATTGAATTTACTTGACACGTATATTGCATCTACAGGAATTAAATACATCAATTATTCATTACATCGACAATTATTGCAAAAGTATGTTAAGTAAAAGACAAACTGTGATGGATGTAATATTCACATCACAAGCTATATTTTGTCATTTGAAAACACCAGGTGCTTCATAAGATTCATGATGAATGGACCAATCGAAACGGTCCAAAATGACTTGGAATAAAATCTTACATCAAAACTTTTTTGCATTAAGAGTGTTGGTAGCACTTTATTTGGAGTGGTCCTTTGTTGATGATTAATAAACTCTTAACAGATTATCAGTAACACATCAACAACATATCAGTAAAGTAGCAGTAGTGAAGCATCTGAATACACTGAAGTAAATATTGTGTAGATGTTCTGTTGATACATTACTCATATTAAGTAGATGTATTTTTAACAAGCCACTTCCATTAGACAAAACCTAACCTTACCGACCTTACCCAAAACCAATGGTAACCCTGGCTCTAATCCTAACCCTAAGCTTAACCTCAACCCAAAACCTGACCCTTGTATTTTTTTTGACATGTTAATGAGAGTGTTGAGTCACTGTTTCATCTAAAAGGATCACTCCAAATAAAGAGACACCAGAGTGTCTTTTCTTTCTCCTGAAAAGTTATCATTTTGGAGATTTTCAGAGATTCTCTTGCAATGGCAGTGATATTTTATTCACGGGAAACTGATGTAGACATCTGAATCGAGTAAATTCATTGCACTATTTTTCAGTCTTTTGTAAGTATGTTTTGCAGGTGGGAAACCTGGGATGCCGTTTGCTATATTTAGCGTCTATGCTACTTTGAAAGGATGTATTGCAAAATTATCTGTAAACAGTTTATTCGGCAGTCCCAACACAGACGGATTTCAGGCTACACTAAAAAATGTGATGCACTGAGTTTACCTGATTAAAATGTTAATGTATAGCAATTTCCACATGAATACAATATATTACATCAACACAGTGTTATATTTAGGCCTGTCACAATTATACAATTGTGTGATTATGGCCATTTGGCCTTACATTTTGTTTGATACTGTTTTATCCATTATGTTGTAGTGCTCTGGGTTTAAGACAAGTACATTATAATTGGAATTTTATTATGATATTATTATTATATTGGAATCATAAACATAATAAGTAAATTGTTATCTGCCATTATCATGACAGGTCTAGTTATATTGTCTGTTGACTTGCTTCAGCCAGTAATTGTGTTGATGTGACATATTTATGTGAAAATGATGTACACATTTAAATCAAGTCAACTCACTGCATCACTTCAGTCAATCTAGTCTAGTAATTCCCTCCGACTGTGCTCGAAGTACATCAGTTAGTCCGATTAGGTCTATGGTCAGTCCCAGCAGTGTATGTGGCGTTTCATTGCTTGGCATCAGGTTTCAGTGTTTGTATTTACGGTGTTCTGCGCATATTGATTGTTTGGTCAGTCACTTAGATATGATTTAGTGGGCACGTATGTGAATCTGGCTTTGATTTGAGGCCTAACCTGCCCTGCTAGTCTAAGACAGCAGCGGAGTTGGGCAGGCCGTGGTTGGTGGGGCCAATGGAGGCAGGGTTAAGGAGGGAGCTGTCCTGGGGGTCCGCCTCAGGCTCTTCTCTGACTCCGCTGTACTGACTGGCCAGAGAGTCATCCATGATCACCTCCGTCTGGACACTGTTGCTGTTGCCGTAGTCCAGAGCGCCGTCACTACACAGCTTACTGTCCTCACACAGAGATGGCTGACTGGCCGTCCGCTTCTCCTCATTATCACTTTTTGGGTAGAGACAGAGATAGAGATGGAGAAAGACAGAAACAGAGAAATAAAGAGAGAGAGAAAGAAAAAAGAAAGAGAAAAGGATAAGAGACAGGAAGAAAGGGGAGGGGGACAGAAAGCAAGAAAGAAGGAAAGAGAAAACGAAAGAGGAAGAGCAAGACAGAAAGAAGAATAAGGAAGAGAGGAAAAAAGAGAGAGCCAAAAAGAGAGCAAAAGGAAAAAAGATAGAGAGAGAGAAAGAGAGAGGAGGGGAGAAAGGGGAACAGTATTTATAGTGTCCTGAGGCTGTGAGATAATGAGCAAGATGAGGGCAGAGGGATGGATGGCTCAGGAAGGCAGTGATCTGGGTGAGGAAGCAGGTGCATGCATTTAAAAAAAACACACTACAAATCATACCTCTCTAGAGATCTGTTAGCATGAGGGAGAAATATCAGGGAAGAGAGAGGGAGAGCGTGAGGAACAGGGAGAATACAGCAGAAATTCTGTTCTGTCCTTGAGCACAGATCTGTATCTTATCACAACACATACCTGTACTCCCCAAATCCCTCGTCCTTCATCGGCCGAGCCTCCGAGTCCACATGACCCTCCTCTTTGTCTTTAACTAAGACAGAGAGCAGAAACAAACACACATTTACAGAGTCAGAAAACACGCTAATGAGCAGCTGCATCTCTAACAGACAACATATGTATGAGTGGACTGCAAGAAATAGGGGTCGGCGGGTGTCACCTTTTTTATATAGGTTGGTAGAGCAACCTAATTAATGAGACATCGTCTAACAACATCACCAACTTTTAAAAAACATCTACATAACTCCTTAGTTAAGATGTAAACAATGTCATTCAGAGTAATATTAGTTTGCAGTGGTAATGACAGTAACCAGACGGTGAAAGTATTTAATGCCTCCATATAAGCTACCTTACAGAAACTTATAATTATGGAATTCTTATGAACACACTTCTTGATGTGTTCTTCATAATAATTCATAACACTTCATAATAATAAATTACTCATTTGTTTTGTTATAGTTTAAGATAGGACTTTGGCCTAAAAAGTTTATTTCTAAAGAATGAAGGGGGTTATAATGCAAACTAGTTATCAGAGAAAATATAATTTTACCTTTATCAGCATTACATAAAAAAAAACTTGTGTGAATGACCTAATTTGCATCGCAGTAATTTAATTATGTAGAATGATGTGGGATTTTCCTTTCAGTATTAAGATTAGCAGATTATCAAGATAAAAAAGTGTTAATAACTGAAAAATGTCTGAATAAAAAAGCAAATTTATCACTTGTGTTAACTCATCCCCCCTCAAACTCAGCTTGATCATACCTGAGTACTTGCCACCCTTGCTCCGTTTGATGAAGCAGAGAATGAGCAATATGAGAAGCAACAGCACAAGGGCACTGATGAGCCCGATGAACCAGCCTTCAGTAGCAAAACCATTCCGCACCTCCATTGGTTCTGCAGACAGAGAAAAGTGGAAACAGACTTAGAACATCAGCATTAAAACATTAAAAACAAATAAATGTAAATTTATTCGTAAATACTTTCAGAGATCAGAAAACATCTTTTTATGAATCTTTAGTATTTACCCGCCCCTGCAGTCAGTATTTCAGTCTCCCAGAAGGTGCCATTGCTGGAGACGAGGTGCAGGCGGTACGGGGAGCCAGGCTGCAGGCCCTGAAGGGTGTAGAATGACTGAGTGGAGTTCACTTTCTCCGACTGCTTCCAGCTCCCTCGATCTGAATGACAAAAACATTAACACAACAATACAAATGAAGCACATCACCTCACGATACAGTGCACAGACACCACAGTGACACATGAGCACTTCATCATAACAGCACTAAAGACAACCTGGAGCACTGTTTAAGTCTAAAGTACTAAATGGACAGGATTCGTTTTATATATATGTACTTGCTGTAATGTAATTATTTGCAGTTTATCTCTGTGATTTTAGTCCCTTCTGAATAAGTTTCTGGGTCTTTTCAGACTGAGTTTTTAAAAGTTTTTACCTATTATAAATTGAATGGCAGAAATTTGCCATTTAATAACAACAGGCTTAGTAAAATGACTTTTTAAGTATCTCTTTCAGTCAGAACAGAAAGGTAAAAGACTCATAGTGTTCTATTTTTTGCTTTTTAAACAGAAATTACGACTGGCCTTTTTCTATATACTTTCATTTTTTCAATGTAGTCATCCTCTTTTAAAATTCTCTCTAGCTGTGATGAAGAACATAGGAATAAGTGTCAGCTGACATGTTGGTAGTTATAAACAGTCAGCTGACTGTAAAACTACATGTTTAGTTGATTCTGAAAACAAAGTAAGAAAACAACAAATCCTATATAGGGAACAAACTCAAATATGGTATTCTGGTGATAATTTTAGTGCACAATTGTTATTTTTTTGCTGAACTTAACGTGTTGGAAAAGGTGCCATAACTTTTGCATAAGCTACATTTTATTAGATTTTTCCTCTCAATATATTAACTTCAGCCCTGTGATGGACTGGCAACCAGTCCAGGGTGTATCCTGCCGGACTGCTGGGACAGGCTCCAGCTCCCCCTGCGACCCAGAAGGAAATGGCTTAGAAGATATGTGTGTGTGTTAAATTCAGCAAATAACTGTAATTGTACATTAAAATGGCCAGAAATATTACACAAATCACACCAATCTTATAGCCCATGCAAATGAGTTATAAACATTAACATTACTTCATAGACACATAACCAAAAAACCTCATCCTTTTCGATCAGAATAGATGTCAATAATATAATTATCCATTACGTCACTGTGATCTACAGCAGACTGGTCTATGATGTTGCTATTCCATATGAATTGAATGAAAGAAAAACCCAGCAACACCTCCATTAACTTTCTGAACAGAGCACTTACCGGTCTTCTTTTGGTAATTAATGTGGAAGCCCACATTCCTCTGTCTCTTGTGAGAAATCCAGGTTAGGTTGACTGACGTCTCTCCAACAGACAAAGTGATGTTGCCAGGTGGAGCTATTCACACAAAAAACAAACAATTATGATAGTGATTCATTCCATTACAATCCATTATTTAGATGATTACACTGCAGCAAATGACATCACTGAGGGTAAAAACATCTGAAATATAGCCATTCTTTTTGAAGACTGTTGCAAGCAATTATAAGATAACTTGATGTTTTGTATTTGTTAAGTCATTTTCTGTAGTAAAATGATTTTCCATTGGAGTAAACTATAACTCTTGTTTTTTAAATAAGTAAAATTATCTGCAGATGTAGTAAGACATTACACTCAGTAAAATGACTAAAAACATGTTATCAAAAAAAACAAAAAACAAAAAAAAAACCCAGAATATTCAACAACCTCCAAAATAGCTACAGTATATTAGTATATACAGTATATGCACTGAGTAGATTTAAGATGTTTCCTCTTTTAAAGTTAAAGTTAAAATAAATGTGGACCTGGAATTCTATAATAACAAACCATGTATACAGTTTTAGAAGTGTGTTCTCTGACTATGTGTACTTTAACTCAGAAACACAGCAAAATACAATTTGACCAGTGGTGCCCAAACTTCTGCTTAAGACTACTTAAAAAAGTGGTGGGGACATGTCACCAGCAACCCCAATGAAAATTACACTTATGGTTGTATTCTTGGAGTATTTTTCATACTGCCCAATGAAGAGACGCCAATCACTTCCTTTACTTTGTGAAAACGATAGAAAAAAACCCTGACAGGATTCAAATAAAAGTGGGCAACAAAGAGAAGCCAGTACTCTAAGGGTGGCACATGAACACTGTACCTCCATCCAGCGTTGTGGCTCCCTCTTTAGTGATGGGCAAGCCATTTCCAGCTGCAGTGCGCCCCCGCATATAGAAACGGTAACGACTGCGAGGGTCCAGCTCTTTAAGGGTCAACTGAGACACTTTAGGGTCATCAATGCTCTCCCTTTGCATGGGCCTATTTTCAGTATCAACTGCAGAGAGAGGAAGAGTGATGAATGAAAGAAAGAAAGAAAAAAGGAGGAGAGGGAGCGGGGGAGAGAGAGAAAGAGGGAAGAGTTGGAAGGAGAGAGAAAGAAAAAAGGGGAGGGGGAGAAAGAAAGAGAAAAGTAAAAAGTCAGGGATGAGAGGAAGGGAGAAAAGAAGAGGAAGGGGCAGATCAATCACTGATTACTGGGACAGATTTCTGTTAGTGTACGATGAACAGACAAATGGGCTGATTACTAGAGAGGTTGTGGTATTCAACAGGATTTTTTATGTTGAAGCACTAAAGGCTTAGCGATATAGTCAATACTGTAGCAGCCACTTGCTTAATCAGATAAAGTGCATATAACAGCACGACTGTATCTCTGAAGAGCATTACTGTAACAGGTCTGTGTAGACGTACGCTGATGGTACTCCAGTAAGTATCCAGTGAGTATTCCGTTGGGCTGAGCAGGTGGAGTCCAGCGCAGAGTCATTTCCTTCTCTGAGGGGCTGATCAGCTCCAAAGAGGTGGGAGGACCAGGAACTGTTTGGAAAAGAGCAAAAGCAATGGAGAATATGGCTCCCAGATCTCATCTGAAACGCTCATGAGGCTCATTGTGTATTATAGCAACAAAAAATGTGCATGAGGTCCTTATCTGATGTAGTAAAACCATCATTTTAAATGAACATTTTCCTGATATTGTAACATCCTTGCTCTGTTTGTGTCTGTGTCTGCTTTTTTTTACCTGGCCATGTGTGTCTAGTCACGTGCTTTTGCTTTTGTTTTCCTGGCTCTCCCTTCTTTTTTACACCCCTCACCTGTGTCGTATCTGTAACTCTGCCTTGTAAACAATGGTCTCAACTGTTTATTGTTCTTTTGAATGTATTCCAGCCCCCTGGTCTTCCTTGTCTTTGTTATGCATTGTGTGTGATTGTTTTGAGTATTTCCTGGCGGATTTCTTGACATTGCTGTTCCTTCTTGAGAGAAAATATTCTCAATACATGTTGTTTTCCCTTATATGTTATTTTCTTAAGGGGCTTAACCTTCTTTACTGTAGAGTTTTAGCAAATGGCCTTTTGTTGTAGAAAAGTAATACTTGTCCCCAACCCCTTTGCAGAAAGGGATGAGGTGAAAGGTGACAACACTCTACCCATGTCAACTTACTCCTTAGTGTGTACTGAGATGAGCCTTTGTCTCATAACCTGAAGGTGATAACAATCACCCCCCTTATCTCCACCCCCAAATCTCATTTCATATTCTCCTTCTACAACCTCTCCTCAAACTCCTTTTCCTCTTCTTTCCTCCCCCTTAGTTTTCAATGTATATAAGGTCCATCCAAAATGTTCTTATCAGACTAGACTAGACTAGGCTGGACTGCTGATCAAACTGGTGACCAGACTAGACTGGTGACACACTCATGACCAAGCTATGCCCGCACATGATTGTCTGCATGCATGTGAATAAGACAAGACTCCTGATACTGCTGATTGACTGTTGATTGACCATGCTGTACCCATACTCTGTATGTGGAAATAAAACTCCAGCACCGAAGCTCCAGTCTCCTGACTCTTCTTGCCGAATTTCTCACATTCTGTTTAGTTTTTTTGGAATAAGTTTCTTGGTTTGTTTTCTCAGTTTAATAATTCAATAATTTTCTGTCTCTCATTTGGTTTCATTTCTTGCTCTTTTGTTTGAACATCTCTGACATGCTGGTCACCTCTATCCTGGACATTAATGAAATGAAACACTTGCATCCTGCCTCCAAGCCACCATGGTTACAGATGGTGAATACTTCTGTACTGATTGCCTGCCCTGTATGTTCATTCTCATTCTAAAATCAATCAGTGCTGAAATACATGTAACAAACTGTTATGTTTGGACCAAATCTTCAGGAATGTCTGAAAAGTAAACCTCAGCCACAGCATTGAACTGTTTTCGCCATTAAAAAACGTACTGCTACAAACTCTGCAGTAACAACACTATATATATATATAATGTCAATGTGAATGGACAGCTGAACAGCTATAGACTCAATGGGTGTTCATATGTTCATTGTTGTGACATCACAACCCAGATTAATTGAAAACACTTTTTTTAATTATATGTTTTTTTTTCATAATATGGTAACTCTAAAGCACAGCATGCGATGAGATTTCACTGAATTCCCTCTGACTCACCCCCTTCGGGCGTCTGGAAGGTACGGCCCTCTGACTGGGGTCCATCTCCTTTGTTGTTGAAGACACTGACAGAGATAGAGTAACAAGAGTACGGCTGCAAGCCTCCGAGATCCTTCTTCTCCTCATTAGCTCCTGTCTTCACGACAATCTCACTCACTGGCTCAGCACCCTCCTGCCAGTGGTGTTGTTTGCCACAGGTGCCAAAGTTCTGCAGGTGGATCTTACGGGATAAAGGTGGAAAAAAAAATCTCACTTTCATGGTCATCCAGAGCAAACATGCTGAGAGGATACATTTAATTTTCCATTCCATCAGTGCAGAGGAAAATGGCAGCTTTTATCTTTTAGAAACTGCAAGTTCTAAAAATTTTATCTGTCTTGGCTTCAGAGTGTTGAGAAGCTTAAACACATTTTCCTGAAGGAAAGAGTAAAGACCCGTAGATGTACATCTTGTGGAGTTTTTAAGACCCTGGAGATCAGGGTGCTTGTACTAAACTTTTATGTCTGCGTTTTAGCGAGAGCCTTACTGACTCAGAAGTCGATGCTGTTTTCAAGAGGGATTGTAAAGGCCTTTATGGCAGCAGTGCAGTACCTTGTATCCCATTAGATGTCCTTTCACAGTCTCCCTGTCTACCGGGGCCCAGGTTACCCTGATGTCTGTGCTGTTGACCAGAATCACCCCCACATTCAATGGAGAATCCTCAGGATCTGAAGAAAACAAACACAAGATGAAATCATGTTTACATTGGCCTTCAGATTATCTGAAGCACAAGTAATCAAAAGAGGTTAGAAAGAATCAGAGCAGCCATTCATGGTTAGGCCAAAAATTAGATTTACACAGTTCTTCCCTTTTCCAAATGTACTCTATTAGCCAAGACATGATGGTTGTCTGAAGGCTGCTTCTTTAGTTTTGCACTTCTGTAAGTTTTCCTTATAGCTCTGGATGCACAATCGTATCAGTATCAGTATCAGTAGACATAAGTTTTTACAAATATATAACGCCATCAGATGTTTAGATTTGACTGATACTTCAACCCAACCTCTGGAAGAGCAGAATGTTTTGGCAACACTGCTGAAATATTTTAATAAATAAATTTCTTCTTGGAGCCACATGGCTAAACTGGATATAAGGTTTACTGACTCAGAATCTACAAGAGGGCTTGTAAAGGGTTTAATGACAGCAGCGCAGCACCTTGTAGTCCACTAGATGTTAGCTACATTAACCTTCTCACTACACTGCAAAACCAAAGAAGCAAATGTCAGAAACAAAACGGGTTAAGGCGGATTTTTGAGTAAATTTGATATTTGTCCAGACCGTTGTTTTATGTCATAAATTATAAGAAGAATGTATGTAGTATGGCAGACATTATATGCACCTGGCCTAGGCCAAAGCATTTTTCAAAATCATGAACTTGGCAACAACCAGACAGACAAAAAACTGACAAACAGGGCAAAGCCTGAATAAATAACAAAAGGGCAGACTCACAGTCCTCTCCAGAGTAGCCGATGGTGGATTTGGGGTCTGGTCCCTCTCCCAGAGTATTAACAGCCTGAACTTTGATGTCATAAGCAGTGAAATCACCTACATCACTGACGACAAAGGGTGGCGAGGTGGTGAAATTGGTATTCCAAGATGGCCCACTGCCTACAACCTTTCTCCACATCACCTTATATTGGAAACCAGGACCGTTGAAACTCCTCTTGTCCATCTCCTGCAAAAATATATAGCAAAGAGCTTGAAGCGATGGTTCAGGACCAAAAATAGATTTAGATTAAAAATTGAGAAAAGTATGGAGAAAATTCAGACCTTACACTTGGCTTTTGCTACAGTTCTCAGCTCTGTGACACTTTCATAGATAATATTATGTCATACAGCGTCAGAAACCGCATCAGAAAGTCTGTTTGAGATTACTTACCAACTTGTTTAATGATTTATGCATGCCATTTGAATTATGCTAAAACAGTGGCCATGATATTACTTATTAGCGGCACTAGCCACGTACCTGAACGCAGAAATAAAGAGGCAAACTTTTGACAACAAACTTTTTTTTTTGTGACAGCAAAAATGTGTTGGGTGATTTGCAGAAAGAAGAAAATTGTGTGCATTTGCTTTTTGGCCCAACTGTCACTTTTAAACACCTGAGTTGGGTGAGCACTTGTAGAGCTTGTACATTTATATGGCCTAGGCTCATAGTAGCATTTAGGGATAAATGATTAAAATGTTGCTGTGTGAACTGAGCACTGAGCCGTTTGTAACACTTACGTTCCATGTGATGACAAGAGTGCCTGGCTCTACAGACTCGCTGCGCACTCCTTCAGGGTTACTGTCTGGCCCTGCGGAGGACACGGCAACCTCAGCAGCGAAACACTCTCACATGGCAATATAAGCCTGTCACTTCACATTAGCATTACAGCAAAGCAGAGCAAAAAGGAGCCTTCCCCAAAGTGTGCCACTAAGAGTCCAGAGAAAACTTTGCAGTACACAACTGCTCACTCAGAAGCTCTGTAAGCATCTTAATGCTTAACAAAGTTAACCCCTTAAACTCCAAGGACACAATGGGGGGGGGGTCCAGATATTCATTACCCATTTACATATATCTTGCTGCATATCCTGCAAAATAATAGGGATATTCCATCAATGATTTAAATTGTTTGCAGAAATTAATCATTAAGATGTAAACAAAGTCATTCAGAATAGATTTGTGTGAAATGTACCATTCTAGAGAAACTTACTGAGTTCATTTTTTTACTGTTAGAAACCGGAACCAGACAAACGGAGCAAATAATGCTAAAAACTGTCTGATGCCTGAGACTGTGTTCACAATAGTTTTAAGATAACATTTTGGCCTAAAAACTTTTGTTTTTTAAATCAGTCCATGTTGGAGAGGCTTACGCAGGGTGTTATTACAGAAAGGTAAAAAGGCAGAAATCTTGCTTTTTCAGATCTTCAACTATTGATCAACATTACATATAAAACTTAGAAGTAAACTGGTAATTTTGGATAGCAAATAAAATGGCTATATTGCACTGCAGACTACTGATTCCTATCACCACCACTGTAAAGAAATGGCTGGTTTAAGCTCAAGGATTGCAGTCTTACAAGATGGAGATGTGTAATAGCTTCTGGAGGGCTGGCTGGGGTCACTCTTGCCGATGCTGTTGATGGCGATGACTCGGAATCGGTAGTTGAGGTAGGGTCTAAGTGGGACAGTAGTGAGTCGAGTGTTTCCAGAAACGCGAGCAAGCTCCTCCCAGCCTTTTCTGTCAGCCTCCTCCAACTCAAACTCCAACACATACTCTGCACATAAACACAAAAACATACATACACACACTTCAGTTTCAGAAAGCAAGATTTTCTCACATAAGTAAACACTAAAGTCAGTCCTATCCAATAGATGAAGAGATAAAGGGCATTTATACTGTCCTATTATCACTCTGAGCTTACCTAAGAAATACTCTCCCCTATTAAGTAGTAAGAGAGAAAGAAAAGCACAGGATGTAGGTGACAATATGTGCTGATTACATTCCATTCTACTGTTGTATATCTGCACTTCATGAAGTCCGGTGTAATGTGCTGCTGTTGTGTGTTACACCATGGGGCATGAAGAACATTACGTTCCAATATATCACTGCTGTCAGAACAAAACCTTGTGTATCTGTTCTTAATGTTTTTTAGGTTTGTGACCTGTCCTTTACATTGTGTGTAAATTTTGTGATGAATAGACCAAAAAAATGTCCCAAAATTACTTGGAAAATAGTCTGGTTCCACTGACTTACATTAAAAGCAAAGTAGATTTTTTCCTTCTCCTGTAAAGTTAGCATTTTGGAGATACAAGGTTTTGTTCCAATAACAGCAATATACAAGTTATATTGAGGAATAACAGTAAAGACCACTTGACTTAACATGACTTGTATGTTACAGATACAGTTGACAGAGATTTTTTAGGCTTAAAAATATTGGAGTATTCTTTTAAGTACAGGCTAGCCTCACACTGTATAGCTCTTAGCAAACTAATGCTAATTCAGCCTACAAAGATTAACCAAATTAAACTGTGCATGTTACCAGTGATCCATAATAAGAATTTGCTGATTGCCTGTTGAACTTGCTTCAGGCTGTTGCTGGAGGAGTTACAATATGTAAAGTTACAATATCCACACTGTACTTAGTAAAATGTACCAGCTTGTAGAAGCAGAATTTTTTGTGAGCTAGAAAAAGATGCAGTAGCGGTGAGAAAACATGATTAACGAAGAAGAGGTGAGTAAATGGCAAAAATAGGGTCAAATTATTGGCCATGGTAATCAATTGTATGTGACATATATATATTTTGTTTCTAGCAGTATCTGAGCTCAGGACTGTCTTTTCTCTAAGCTATTGGTAACTAGCAAAGATACTTTCTCTAGATTGACAAAGCACTTCTTGTAAGTCGCTCTGGATAAGAGCATCTGCTAAATGCTGTAAATGTAAATATAAATGACATATGCAGCAGATTGAAAATTGCTGGTGTATTCCTTTAAGTACAGTCTAGCCTTACACCTTACAAACCACACAGATAAATAAAGGGCCCAAAACATCACAGAAAACAGAAAGTCAATAGCTTATAGGTAAAGAGTTTAATATAGTCTACATTGTAAAATTTTCCATATGTACTACTCACTCTCCCATCCATATAGGCTATATGTGAAACTAAGTTGCAAAAATAGCCTATTCAGACTTCAGTGATTCTGTAATGTCACAAAAAATACATTTACATATATCCATATATTCAGCTTACAGCAGCCTAGCTCTGCCCATTCCCTTTTGTGTCATAAACTGCTTTTTGAATAAGATACAATACTGGGGAGCCAAACAAATAGTGCATCATATGTAGTCAGTGTGCTCACCTAATACAGGGCTCTTGTGGTCATCGCCAGGTGTCCAGGAGAGTGAGATCGTACGTTCTCTTGCCTCAGTGAGCTGTAGCTGGGTTGGTGCATCTGGCCGGTCTGAGAAACGCACACAGAGGTGAATTTATAGTTCACGTGCACACAGTCACATCTTTAAAGGTTATTTCTGCTGGTTGGACAGGAAATAGTGTGCCTTTACTCATAGGTCAAAAGTATAATAAACATATGCACATCATATTATCAGTAAAAGGCCTGTCATGTATGCAGTCTTCCAACTGTGTGGCGCAACACTGAAGATTGTTGTGTTCAATAGATTTTTAAATGCCATACCGACTACAGTGATGGAGCCGCTAGCTTTGGCCTCGTCCAGACTCGTCATGACCTCACAGGTATAAATGCCCTCGTCCTCGTCCTGAACGTTATTCACAATAAGTTCTGAGCCATCAATCACATACCTGAAACACAAGCAGTGATAATGTACCGGCGTGGGTAAGTGTACAATTCTGACTTCACAAGGATTCCATGGTGATTCAAATGACATGATTTAGCTCAGCTGAATCAGGTTATTTTGGTGAAAGCAATACACTCAAGTGTTATATTTATGTTAAAATACACACATATATAAAATGAAAAAAAAAAAACAGCACAGTTATTTAAAAGCTATGGCAAATAGCTACATTTCCAAATGTTTTTAAAAATAACCCAAGAATTTTACTTTGGCCAGCAAATGAGCACTTACTTTACTGAATATTATTGTAATCTACTGTAATCAATTACAACAATCAAAACTTGATACAGCTGAAGTACAGTAGCATCAATAATATCAATGGAGCAAAGACTAAATTAAGAGTGCACTAATGCGGGGACTGTTGGTTGATGTTGATATTCTAACATCTTTTACATACATATCTACCAATACATAAATGCAAATAATACTTAAAACTGGGACTACATCTATCTGGATCTGTATTACAGAGAAATGGAATTTGTTTGTAGAGGATTACAAATGCAGTGAAATTAAATGCAGATAATTTAGTACAGAAGACCAATATTGTCTAAAGGTTCTGCTCTTTTGGGGTAAAATAAATACATCATCAAATAATGGTATGAAATATCAGCCAAATCTAAACATTTGTCTGATGCTGGTATTTCTTATTTAAGTAAATATCTCCAATGCTGATATAATTCTGATATCATTGTGCATCCATACTCTAAACAGTGAATTACAATATTACACAGTCCTCTACATGATATAAAAGTTAGGGTGCATTCAGGCAGATGCTACAGTTCCACAATACAAACTCCCATCAGCTTGGGGACGGGCACTTTTTGTTCCCTGAGATCCCAAACTAGGGGAAGGATGGCCTCTGGAAGACGACACAGCAGTATAGTCAGTGTGATGGAGCTAAGGAACACCCAGATCCCTCATTAAAACTGGGAAGTTCTACATCATACCATTTTTGTTTTTATTTACCTTTCCTTTCAAACTTCACCTCAGTCCAGCTACAGAGCCATTATGTGGGTTCACCAGAAAGTGAGACTGGTGGACCACCCCCTCAAACACCTTGCTTATACTAATTGTGGTTTGTACAGTGTAGTGGGTAACACCTCTGCCTTTTATGTTGTAGACTAGGGTAAGCACCCTACATTATACAAATAAGAGTCCTTGGGCAGGACTCCTAACCCTACCTTTGCCTACCTGTGTACAATGATCAAATTGTAAGTTGCTCTGCATAAGAGCATCCGCCAAATGCTATAAATGTAAATTAAGTTCCACACTGGGAAACTAGCCAGCCAACCTCTAAACTTTCAGAGACAGTTTGCTTTGTGTGAAAAGTTGCCATTCTAAGCACTTACTTGTCTCCATCAGAGAACTCATTTAGCTTCTTCTTGCTTTTCCTCCACAGGATCTGAGGTATGCCCAGATTGCTATCTATCTGGTACTGGCAAGTAAAGGTGGCTGACTTCCCCTTCTGGACATGCAGGGCGCGGGGTGGGTCCACAATCACCGTCCTGTCTGATGGAGATTGATACAGGGAACAGGTGTTACCCAACATATCCAGACTATTCACATGAGCAGTCACTATTACAACAGCTATCAATCATTTACAGCAGTCTGCACTGGTTTAATAACATTTCTTTCTCCTGACGGTAGTGCAGTGCACTCAGAATCAAATAATGATATAAAGGGAACAAAATTAGATTTCTATGATGAACAGAATGGCAACAAAATGATCGGCACTGAATTTATTTAAACGATAAAGAGATTCATTTTAATTCAAGTAAGCACACACTGCATAGAGATGCACAATGTACTGTTTATTATTTTTCACAGTACTGGCCTTTGATATACTGACCTTGGAGAAGGCAGCAATAAGTAAACAAGCCCCTAACCTATCACAATGTTTATTACTGTGTGCTGGGTACATTCTGATCAATCACAAATCCTCATTAATGTTTCTGTGGGGAAATCAAAGTATTCATGTAACCCAAAAATAGTCGATTTTCAGTTCATTATTACATGTTAATATACACAAGGCATACTGCAATGCAATATATGATATGTAGCAATATTATAGCAATTTAATCACAATGCAAAAATGTATCTTAGAACATGCAGCTCTAACAGACATGTGTCTGTGTAATGAAAAGAGACAGTCTGAGCATGTGTTTATACTGGTTACTCACTGAGCACTTCCAGCTCAGCAGAGATGGTAATTTTGGCTTCATCTACTGAGCAGGTGTACAGGCCTGTGTCGTTGTGGGACGTATCGCTGATCTGCAACGTGCCATTGCTCAGCACAGTCATCCTGGGGTTATTCAACACTGAATCCCAGGACTCGCCCTCCCTGAAAATATGATATATTTGTAAGGTGTAAACTGTATTGGGTTCTTGACTCTCAACGCATTAATGTACATTCTCTGACCACAATTCTCAAGCAACATATAAAAATCAATCAATCCATATGTCTAAAAGTGAGTTTTTAATAAATTATTTCTCAAAGAAAATTTGGTCACATGGGGTGACTGAGTTTTAACAAAACAGAAACTGTTAGATTTTATCCAACTAGCCACCAATTATAATATATAATTAATATATATAACATAATTTTCATAATGATACCAAATAGCTATTTGCTTTAATTCATTATTAACATTAACCGTACTGATTGACTCTTCATTTGCCATCTTCCTAATGGCATTGTCTCCACTCTTTCTAACACCATCAGCTCTCCCTGATATTAGCCCTGATGGCCAAGCTGGAGGAATATCAGCTTGAGTTTTTCTCACCATGTGACCTTGGGCCGGGGGGAACCAAATGTCTTGCACAGTAGCTCGGCAGTCTGTCCCTCTGTTACTCTGTACATCAAACTGTCCTCTGTGAGGATCTGTGGAGGAAGCTCTGAAACACCAACACATACCCTCTCAGACATCACTGCTTACTTGCATTCCACAGCAGCCACTTAGCACTCTCAAGAGTGAAATTTTACAGTTGAAAGATTAAGAAACCCCCCTCTTAAAGATGCAGAGTGGAGGTGGGAGGTACTTTTGGAACTACAACTGCATCTACAACTTTGTTTTAGCTCATGTAGCCAGATGTAGCTAATGTTAGTTCTAGGATGCCTTGTGACAGAAAAACTAGTCAGATGAGGAGGACAACCAGCTAAAAGCTAAAGTTAGCAAAGAAGCTTGCTATATAGATACTTTACCTCAGTGTGGCACCTTTTCTTTTACTGAAAGAGTCTCTGGTGTCCGTTTTGTGCTAAATAAAGACAGAATCACTTTTTGTGTAGCCTGCAATCTGGTTTGATGACTGAAGTCACCCTAATGCTACCTGTGTTGTTTTTATTAGCCTACAGATATGTGATTAGCCTAGCACTCAGACTTTGTTAACACCACATGAATTCTCCAAAAGCTTCTTTATGCATTTGAATAATGTATGTTGCATATTGTAGGGAGAGATCTGATGAACAAAACCATGAACCGTGAATTCTCTCTGAATGAGGGATATACTTCTGCACTACAAAATACAGCAATAACACAACAAATAACATATTAGACCTGATGCTCTTTTAATTTTTGTTTTTTACTTCTCTTGTAAAGTTATGGTATCACAGACATGAAGGATTCTAATGACAGTAACTTTTTTCTTCATTCATCATTACCATGAACACAGCAAATATTACATAATTCAGGCACAGACCACATATATAACTATACAACTCTTACCAATGACAAAGACGTAGGTGTTGACAAGGATGGTGCCGTGTACATTGGAGGCTTTGCACTGATACACCGCAGTGTCGCTGATCTTCACGTCTTTCAGAATGAGAGTGCCTCCCATCACAGTACGCCTGATATCTGGGTCTATATCTACACAACGGGTGTATAGTTAGAACCAAATTTATATGGTTTTCACCTTACCCTTAACATAGTGGATCAGCCAAGGCATGTTTGCCTGAAGTTCACTTGACGCTACAAGACTAATGTAACTATCTACTGTAACTCACTTACAGCCACCAGTTTATCATTCTAAAACTGCATGTTTAAATCATCTAACACCTGCTTCAAACCAGTCCAAACTGTTATGCAATCTAAAACAGAATTGGTCATGTTGTTGAAGACACTGTACTTATCAATAAAAATGCACAAAATGAATTGCATAGTTAAAACTGCATAGCTGAAATACTAGTAGATGCTGCATTATGTATGGGCGTATTTTGTATGGACGCATTATGTTTTGGGCACATAAATAAAGATTATATGGTTTTGTTGATTGTGCTTTCTAATGTTTTAATATAATATTGGCACATTTAGATCCTATTAGGAAACCATTAGACGCATCAGGAATCTCTGCCAGAATGCTTATTCAAACACTCAGTTCCTGCGATAACAAGCCACCAGGAAAACACAAAACATCATTAGTGACTATTCGACACCACAAAGAATGAACAGAAACTTTTAAAGATTTCTATGATTTTTTGTCAGCAGGGACCTCCATTCACTATGAAAGAAGCAAACTTCGGGCACCAAACATGTCTTAGCCAAGGAACTACATCTGTTGTAAGCAGAAGTTAGATTTCTTAAACATCACTTTAACTCATCCATTTTCTGCACATTCTGGTGCTCATGCAAAAGTGTGTAAGGTAGAAATGAAAATGAATTATGCAGAAATAATATACATACAGTGGTCACAACATGTACTTGAATACTAACCATTTAACCATTCATGTTATGTTCAACAAATTATATTTGGTTCAGAGAAAAACACATTTATCATGAAATTGATTGTGTAGAGAAATCTTGAAGAATAATTCTAACCAGACTCACTAAAAATACTGTAAAGCACAAATGTGGAAATGCCAAAGTTTGAGGCCGTTTTCCTTACAGTGGAACCAAGGTGAAAATGCCTTTGAACTTAACAAAGGAATCTTGGATGTCAACCTGCCAAAACACTGCTCAAATCATTAACAACCAGGAAGAAAGAAGTTGTCTTTTGAAAGAATACTTTGTCAAAAAAATACAGGCCTGAAATGGTCTGTTTAATTGAATGCCTCTTTGTTTGACATGTTTCCTAAAACAATTAACTTAATAAATTATTAAGCATGGCACAAACGTCTAAATACTTTTTGACACACAAACACTGTGTAGCTACCTGATAGAGCATTTCCATTGATGGTCCAGGTGACTTTGGGGGTTGGGATACCATCTGCTTGACAGTCCAATTTCACTGTCTCTCCAGGGGCATACAGTTCACTCTCTGGCTCTTTAATCCAGTATGGAGCAGCTAGAGATACACACACAAACACATAAATATTCCATCCTACAGAAATCAAATTAGACAATATTTGGCTTCATCTACAAAAAGCTAAAACCTATTAGGCAAATCCTGTACCTCTTCAACTTACTGGCAACTTCCAAAACTACCAATTAGAGGATGTCTTTGTTGAGGCAGTTACTAATTAGTTTTTACAGGCTTGGCACACTGCAGTTCCAAAGCTTTATTGAGTCGTCCTTGCCCAGACGCCCTACAATTTAATGCCCCACTGAATAAGTGGGCTAGTTCAGTCTACTTAAAGCAGAGATTTAACATGTCTCGGGAACTGAGTGAAGCATACCTTCCACAGTCACTGTGTAGGTGTGTGCGGCGGTGCCCTGCGTGTTGGTGGCGGTGCACTGGTACTCCCCATCATCACTCTCCGAGATGTTGTTAAAACGCAGCAGTCTGTCAAAACTCTCTCTGGTACGAGACTCAGGCAGCACACCATCCTTACGCACCCACTTGATGGAGGGAGTAGGGCTGAGAAGAGAGAAAGAAAGAGAAAAAGAGTACCTGTAAGTAATAATAATAGGTTCCATGTGTGCGTGTAAACATATATATATATATATATATATATATATATATACATACAAGAACATATTCTATATTCACATGTTCTATATTATTGCTTTATACTAGGTATATATGTATTACATATATACAAGCATCAATATGTAATAGTAAATGGCTCATATGCATTATATATATGTAAGTATCTGTATTGCTGCTATCGTAACAAATACTTGTTTTTCTGTTGTTCCATTACATTTGCAAGGTACTGTACTTGAGTACTAGTTTGTAATAATAATATACATCCTATGTATATTATTTAAGGATTTATGTGTAATAATAATATGCTCCATATGAATTATGCATAGCTTTATCTTTCTAGTTACAATTATACATAGTTAGAGTTTTCTAAGGCTATTCCAAACCATAACCTCAGTAACCAAAAAAATGCTGGTCCTACATAATCAGGACTTTTTTAAACACACATGCGCACACACACACTCACAGGCCCTGGACGATACACTCCAGATCAAGGCTCTGGCCTCTGAGCACCAGATAGGAACTGCGCCAACCGGTAGGTCTCATCATGTGTGGCCGTTTGTTCTGCAATGAGTTAGCTACAGACAGAGGGAGAAGAAAAGAGAGGTTGAAAGAAAGGTAGTGGGGGGGGGCTGGGTGTGTAAGGGAAAAAAACACAGGTAGTGAGCTAAAAAACATGCAAACATGAGCACATGTGAAATGTCATACATAAACAAACAAACACAAAAGCGAGGCATCACACAGTGTGTGTGCTCCCTGCGGGCCGGCATTGCCTGAAGTCCAGGTGGAGCTGCATCGCGCACCTCTTCATCAAAGACCTGTCACATTTACACACAGCTGGCATATGTTCACTCCTCCCAGCCTTCCCTGCTATTTGCAGCTACACTAAAGGACCTGGATGTGCCTCCAGGACAGTAAATGCAGTCCTACACTCTCAGCAAAAAGGGGTCTAGAATCATAAAAAGGCTCTACAACTTTACAGCTATATATGTGCATACTAAGGTGCAAATGAACGAATGACATAAGCTGGCTGTGAAGGACAGCCTGCTCACACAGACAAATGTCGCTGACATCATTCAGTCGGACATAAAGTTGTTGGACACTTCTGCTTTTGTCCCATCAGACCTACACTGTGTGAGCTTAGACCGTTTTAAACACACAGTCACAAGTGCTTCCCTAGTATGGATAAAGACAAACAGGTTATGGGTGAAAAAGTTGACCATTCCTGCCTAAGTCTGCTTATGCAGACTTTACTCATTACACATTAATACGGTAATTTGTTTTGTAAAATAGGCCACAGAGACTGTATAGTCCTACCATGTACATCACCCCCTGAATTTAGTGCACAGTATTAGCAGTGTTTTCATACAGTGTGAGTATGTCAAACAGTAGGTTTTGTCTGTATATGATGTTCCATTCAGACCAAGATTTCTAAAATCACACAGTGTATGTCTGGCTTTTGAGGAGATTGAACTACAGCTCAACCAGCCAAACAAAAGACTTCAGACGTAAAACTCCACAAGTGAGCCCTTCAGATGTGTTAGCCTTGGATGTGATCCCTGCTGTCACTAAGCTACAGAGACCGATATTAAAAGAGACCAATCTGGGGTGAAACCCATGAATCGTACTTTACTAACAGCTTTACAGAAGCCTAAGTAAGCTGTACAGAAGCTTTTCTCTACTGCAGTGCTATTTGATCCATGGTGACTAATGTAGTATAGCTTGCTAATATCCATGTCATTTAATATAAGCTAGATTTATTGATTTAACTGTTAAGGTTAATTACACTCATTTACACTAATAACTACTTAATTCTAAGCAGATTACTCAGTATGGTATTGGTTACTGTATCGGTGAGTACAAAAAATATGCACTCGTACGCAGTCTGAAAAAATGGTATTGATGCACCCCTAGTAATAATCATTTGTCCCATATGTTACATTTATAAAATCCTTGGATCTCCATTTTTAATTTTGCATAATAAAAAAAATTAATAGTTACTATTTGCATTGTGCTAAATTTCAATGATGGATGCACCTACACAAATGGTGAAAAAGTGTTTACATACTTACTATAATATCAAAATATATACTATCATATATACACTACTCACAAAAAGTTAGGGATACTTGGCTTTCGGTGAAATTTATGGAAAACGTAAAAAGTTCACGCTACAGTGATATTATATCATGAAAGTAGGGCATTTAAGTAGAAGCATGCAGTGGTGATTTCCTCATCTCAAACAATTTATTGAAACAAAAGCCAACAACAGTGGTGGGTGTAACGTTAATGCAACAAAAAATGTCAATGTCTCAGTAACTTGTCATGTGCTTTTGAGCATCAGTTACAGCTTGACAATGACGTCTCATGCTGTTCACAAGTCGACGTATTGCCTCCTGAGGCATGGCATCGCACTCGTCTTGAAGGGCAGCCCTCAAGTCATTGAGGTTCTGGGCTACAGGGTTTCGAGCCTCTACAGGGTGACTCAGCTGATCCCATAGGTTTTCTATTTCTATTCAGGTCTGGAGAAAGTGCAGGCCACTCCATTTGAGGTACCCTAGTCTCCAGCAGGTGTTCCCTAATGATGTGACCTCGATGAGCTGGAGCATTGTCGTCCATGAAGATGAAATTAGGCCTGTGTTGTTCATGCAGAGGCACAGTGACTGGATTAATGATGTTATTCAAGTAGTGTGGGCTTGTCACTGCACCATTCACAAAGTGTAGGGCAGTTCTGTATTGACTAGACACACCTGCCCACACTGTAATACCACCACCTGTCACTGAAATTTCACCCGAAAGCCAAATATCCCTAACTTTTTGTGAGTAGTGTGTGTGTGTGTGTGTGTGTGTGTGTGTGTGTATATATATATATATATATATATATATATATATATATATATATATAGAACAGAACCAGTCCAAAATCTTCTTAAATTAACATAAATTAAATGTTTAGAACATTTTGTTTTGCTTTTTCTGTAAATTTACCACTTCGGAGATTTGAGGTTTAATTAGAGCAGCAGCTACATTTAACCATTACCTTTACTTCCGAACCCTTTAAGAACTCTTTCTTTTAAGCTGTGGCTCTATACTTACAGGGAATGACATTCAAGTTGATTGGTTCCTTGGCAACAATGATGCGGGCACCCAGGAACTGGACGTTGCAGGTGTAATCACTTCTGCTGTCCTCTGTGGTCACATGGGAGAAGTAGAGGTTTCCATCACGGCCCTGAGTCACACGCTCACTCTGCTGGATGTGCCGAAGCCCTGGAACAGAACAATCGGGATCAGAGTCAAGTTCCCTCCTTCTAATATATTATGCATGCATATACACATACGTTGGATGTAGCTGTATTCTTTCAGCATGTGAGCAGCACGAAAAATAGACTGAGCTAGACTGACTCACTCTTGTCCATCCAGTGGATGAGGGGAGTGACAGAACTTTCTGGAGGGTTGCAGTGTAGAACCACAGGACTTCCCTCATCTACAGTTTTCTTCACCTTCTTCTCCTTCTGAATAGCAGGAATGTCTGAAAAAGGAAGTTGAATATTCAGTGGGATGGATCAGAGCAAGCTTTATCATCATCACTTTAGCAGCAGTGTCTTTCTGTTTATTAAAAATCATATTAATTGCCTTTGTGCAGTGTGATCTAGTAGCACTTCAGGCTAACGGGGCAGTGGCAGTGATCACTGAGATTAGGAATTTTTTAATTTATAATAATATCAATAACAAAACGCTGCTACCCAGTACAAATAGAATACATACTTTAAAATGGTTCTTCAAGGGTTCTTTGGTAAAGAATATGGTTCTATATAAAACTATGAACACTCAAAGAACATGACTAAAGGGTTCTTTGTATTGTGAAAGGGCTCTTCATTCTGATGGAGAATGTACTACTGATGGCTTTACATAGCATCACAAAAGGTTCTTCTATTGTAATAAGTATCACAACCACAGTAGAACCATTTGTGATGCTATATAGAACCCTTATCAAAAAGCACTATATAAAACCATCTACAACACCTTCTCCATCAGTCTGAAGAACCCTTTGATCATGCAAGGGTTTCTTTGAGTGTTCACTGATCTATATAGAACCATTTTCTTTAAAGGTGTATTATGTGCTGATATTTCTGATCACCTTCCAGTCTTTTCCATAGTAACCACAGCCATGCAGCCAGCTACAATAAGTATTACTGCAATAACATTAACACACATTCAGTAAACTGTGCTTGCTATAACGTGCAAACTCAGAAGTAATACAAAATTTTGTTTACAGAGAATATTATTAAAGGAATAAATGAGTCATTTCCATTGATAAAGAAGCATCTCAGAGACCATTCAACTCCTGGATCACTAATGCTCACAACGAAGCAATCAGTAAGAATCACGAGCATAACTGAGATTATTAAGTGAAGCCCACCACATTAAATTACAAAAAATAAAAGAAGATACATTTCAAAGTCAGCTAAAGCACACACTCAGAAAAGTACTATTAATGAATTCATGTACTAACAAATTTAATTATGCAAAGAAAATTGCAAATAAATTAAAACTTTTTTTATTCAGTTTGGCAAACTGGACAAAAGTTATATAAAAAAAGTTTGGGCAAAGGTTATAAATCAGCCTGCACCAAAGGGCCTATATCTATGATTGTCAAAGCTCATGAAAACTTAGAACAAACTCATCTCTCGCCTTATTAAATACAAACTATTATATTATCACCAGTATCGTTTCCAGAAAAAAACATTCTAACTCCATGGCACTGGTCCAGCAAACTGAGAAAATCCCTAGTGGAAAGGGGGAAGCTACCTCACAAAAATGTTATCATTTGATGATATGATGCTATAACTGTTTTGTGAAAAGCTTTTGGTCTAATACATACTTTTTATGAATCCATTCATGGCTGAGAGGTATGTGCAAGATGTGGTAAAGCAAAAACAAAAACAAAAAAGAAGTTTTCTCTGGGTATAACCTTTTTTAGCATTGTTCTACCATTATCATTATTACCTACAAAACTCCAGTTCACTGGTGATTTTGGATAGCAAATAAAATGGTTACATTTGCATTGTAGACTTTATGACAACTGGTTCTCATCATCACCACTGTGTAAAGATATCTGAGTTGGTAAGTTTCTTAGTTTCTATCAAACCACTCAATGACCTTCTTTTAACTGCAACAACTGAATTGTGTAGAAACTTTAAAAAATTGATGCAATTCCACTTCAACTCTCCCCTTTAAGCATAGTCGTATATCATGAGAGTGAATTAGATCCATTTGGAAATAACTTATGTATTTTTTTTGTTTGTTTTTCAAGTATTGCAATATTTGCCACAAAAAACAAAAATATTCCAATGTCAACTACGGAAAAGTACCTGACAGTGATGTATTCTAAATATGTAATAAAGCACATATTTAAAAAATACAGGCTGCACCTGCTGCATCTGCCCCATATAAATGAGGCTGTTAGGCTTGTAGCTATTGTTAGCTGCGTGCATGCTGAGTGCTCTCACATTAGTCCCAGGAGGGCTTATCCCTGCTGAAACACTTACTCCGCATCAACTCAATCCGGTTTCTGAGGTAACCGTTGTCACGGCAACTGGGGGTGAGGTCAGAACGGTGGATGAAAGGGAACAGGTAGACAGCTAGCAGTGCATAACAACTGTTGCTGGTCCATGTTTTATGTTAAGCACACAAGATGAACATTATAGCTGAGGACAAGCTTGTTTTTGATGCCTAGGTGGCTTGTAAACCAAGATTTTTACTTTCATTTTTTAGTTAACATCATACCACAAAGTGTCAGAAACCATAGAAGCTGTCACCACAAATGGGCAAATTAAATCAGAGTGGATGGCAAGACATGCGGATGCCACAGGTAGTACAAAGTATACAGTCATGAGTGTAACATACCTTCAGTGAGAATCTGAGCCTCGCTGGACACAGCTGTGCCCAACTCGTTCGAGGCATAGCAGCTGTAATTGCCCTGGAAATGGTGGATGGGTCCATCTTTAGCTGTGAAGCTGCCAGAATCAGGAGAAACCAGTATGGCAGAGACACTGGACAGGTTAAATTCCACTCCATCTTTCACCCATCGAAACCTGAAGGAGGCCATGAAGAGAGGAGAGCAAATTTTAAAGAGCAGCATCCTTCTCCTTTAAACATATCTCAACATGAACTACTTACATGCAGAGATGTTAGTATAGATTTTATTAGTAATCAACTGATCTACCGATTAAAGTAAACATTAACCAAGTAATTTAAATAATTTTTGTATGAGATTTTTTTAAAAAAGGTCAAAAAGTAAAAACTGACTTAAGTAAACAAAATATGCAGAACTTCTCAAAGATACCACTGCTTACAGCCTCTCTCAACATGGTTTCAGATGTTAAAAATTTTGTTTTAATATTATTGACATGCTGCGGAAAAAAGCATTTACCGGTGTTGCGTTCAAGAAATGTATATAAATAAATAGAATAGTAGATATATGCTCCAAACTCCAAACTCCTCTTAATAGTGTGTGCATTCACTAGTGTGTGTGGGTTTTGTACTGCACAAATGGGTAAAATACAGAGGTCAAATTCCTCTGTGTGCAAGCACAATTGATCAATAGTTCTTTATTCTAATTGTAATCTATTTCAACACAGTTTGTGTCATAATGTTTTATGATTTAATGTATTCTGTATTAAAAATAACCCAAAATGTTTTATACATAACATGCAGAAATATTTCAACACATCTCCAAATGAACACATTGATGTGTCTAATTTCTCGTGTGTTACACCTGTAAAGTGAAAACACTGTTAGCCCTAATGTTAGGAGGGGGGTAAGTTAGCCAATGTAAAACAAAGGTGATGTAGTTAAGGTCGCGAGCTATCACATTCTTATAAATGAAGTAACATTAATGTGACTAACGCAAATAGCTAGCTATGCTACCATCAGTGATGTGATAAATCATCATAACAAGCTAAACAAGTTTAGAAAAACAAGTTTAAAAAAGCTTAAATAACCTACTTGCTCAGAGCAGGGGGAGAGCAGTGATTTTACATGAGATTTTATGAGAGGAACACAAGTAGCTGACATATACACATTATACAACTCTGACTGGTAGTTTGGCAGATTTGATGTCACTCTTGCAAATTTAGTCCCATTCTAACTGAAGAAAAAAAATGTCAAAACTCTCTAAAGAAAATACCAACAGCATTCTTTCTCTGCCAGCTCTTTGTAAAAACATCATAAATATTATAGATAGTAGTCAGAAAATATCAAAATAAAATATCAGAAAAAAACACAAACAAAATGAAAAATATACTATCTTCTAAGGTGCTTCTCCCTCTGGGTCGTGGGGGCTGCTGGAGCCTATCCCAGCTGTCATTGGGTGAAAGGCTGAAATATATTAAATATACACAAAATAAAATCTACACAAAATATAGAGACAAGGGGTTGGGGGGGTGTTATGCTTCAAACCACTTGAACAACAAGAACATGATGGTTAAACAGGCAAACTCAGGCAGACATGAAGTAGGCAATGGTTTGTGGCCTATGAATCTGGCTGTAATGTAATGTGAAATTTGTTGCCATGAATACTGACGTGGGAGGGGGATTCCCAGTGGCCTCACAGTTCAAGATGATGTCATCAGAGGAGAAGGCAGTGATGGACACTGGTTGGACAGTGATTACTGGGGGTTTCTTTACTGTGGAGAAAGAGAAAGAAACAGTGAGAGAGACTGAAAGCCAGTGGAGCGAGAGAGAAAATACGTTTATCCATTTCCATTTGTGCTATGAGAGTAAATCCTCCATAAATGAGATACTCAGATGCAGAGGTAGAGAGAATATTACTTCACTGCTGGTCATTTCTACAGTAATCATGTGACTGCCCACACATGTTAACAGACCAATACTGAGACTCGCCACTTCACTGGACTGAAACACCACGCTCCCCTACTCTTCCCACCCAACAGGTTTTAGGATGTAACTTTTATGAGGTAACTTTTCTGTTACAGTCACAGGTAAAAACAGTAATGAGATTAAAATACATTGCAAATAAAGGGGTGACCACTAACAGGATTACATTAAAACCACTCATCATTCATTAGCTTGCCTTGATTGCTGAGCTAAACTATGCGATGCAAAAATTTGTGCCCCAGTGCTTCTCCTTTCAATGCTTTCAGTTTGTAAGAAGTTAAGCTGCACACCAGCTGTTCTCAATATGCCACCAGCAGTAGATGGACTTGAACATATGCAAATATTTAACAGCTTGTAGTTAACAGCTTTGTCTATCTTTAACTGAAAGTCAGCCACAGAGCATCCAGAGTAATGCTAATGTTAGGAGAACACTACCAAAAACGCAGGTTAGGCAACCAAATGAAAAGGTTAAGAGGGCAACTCATGTTTTCTACAACAAATTCTCATTTGCAAACTAGTGCTATTTATCTAGCAAGAACTGACGATGTAAAAAAAAAAGTAAGCCTCCCAACCTTGAAGAGACCCCCAGGAGAGACCGATAGGTGTATCGGCTATACAGATTAAAATTTTAATACACTTTTTCAAACATTTAAAAAAAAAAAAAAACACTGAAATCATTACATCCTTATCTCGTGCAACTACACAAACTCAGAGCTATAAACATACAATTAGCTGCCATGGATGTTTCCAAGAAATATCTCTTGTACGAGATGTGAGCAGGGGCTGAAGGAGCAATGCATTCAGATTAGGAGAACATGATACACCCTATAAGTGTGTGACATTTCACGCATGAGCAGCTCGCAAGGATTGGCTGCGGAAAGACGGCAAACGACAACAGAGGGAAAAATGAGAACGAGGCCAGGGGCATATAAGGACAGAAAGAGAGAGATCTCTGGAATATGTTTAAGGGGAAGTCCACCGATCTTTCCAAATTTCTTCATAACTCAATCTTTGAAAGTCATTCAGATCTGAGGTGAAATGGTTCACTGTATAGCAACTTGCCGTCTCAGACTCAAATAAAGCCATTTCGTATGCTTTCCAAAACAGACAGTAAACCTATGCATCTTCTGAAATTTTAAATATGTAATGTTGATGACAAATTATTGGTGAAATTTTCAACGTGAACTACTTTGCCAAGAATGGACTATATAAAATATGTTTCAAGCCAAAACCTTATCACAAAACAACTGCAATACAATGTTTCAACACTTTGGATGTCTGGTTCCTATCACAATTCCTCAAACTACTCGGCATGACTTTGTTTACGTCTTAACAACTTACATATGCAGATATTTTGAAAAAGTACTGCTGTAACCAAGGCCATGTAATTTTTAAACCAGACCAAATTCATATCATGAAATTAGCATGAAGTGGTATGAATACAGAAAGCCCTTATGGTAGCAATTTTTATGCTACATTACTGTTTTATGTTCCTTTCTAAAGGGTTTATGCTGACACCACAATCTTGTCCCACTAATGCAGTTAGCTTTAGCTGCAGCTGAACAGAAGAGTTACTTTTGAATATGACAGTTGCTTTGTAAGTAAGCTTATGCATTTAAATCCTCATAAACAGAACAGCACACAGAAAGGCTTAAGCATTTGAATCTATAATAATGGTAAAGAAGGCCAAGGAGAGGTGGAGAACTCTGAATGGAAGGAAAGAAAGAAGGAGAAAAGGTCAGGGACAGAGAGACATTCAACACTGGACAGTGAAGATGAGAGATACTTTGATGAAAACATCACAACTGTTGAAGTGAATAAGGCATATTTGTCATCTTGTTAATCTGCAGCAGGCTGTGCTCCATTACTGGAATAAGCAGATATGTCCTCTGCTGAAAATATACCAGTGCATTTAAAGGGGAATCTGAAAAGTGCATTAATCACTGAGATGTAAACAGTCATTCAGAGTTGTCTGATGTGAAATGGTGCACTGTAGAGAAAGTTCTACAGAGAAATCCGATTTCTTCACAATGGTGGTGATAGGAACCAGAGGTCATGATGGCCACAATGCAAATATAGTCATAGACAGTCATGTTACTATCCATGACAACCAAACATAAACGCTGAAGCCACAAGTCATTGGAATTTTTTTATTTATATTTGTCTATGCTGATAATGGTAAAATAGAAGTAAGTGGGGGGAAAAAGATTCTTTTGGTACTGTTTTGCCTTACAATGTCTCTCAGGTCTCTTCATCATGAATGGAGAGAATACGCTTTAGACGTTTTTTCTCTACATCGCAAAACATCTTAGACATCAGGATACACATTTTATAAAATAACTTACTCTGATGTAGCTTTTAGAGCCATTAAACACATGTCTGGTTCCCATTGACCACTTTTAATTGCTTAACACTACCTCCTGCTCAGTCGCACAGCATTATGTGGTTCTTTCACATTGCACAATTTGCACCTTGCACTTTACTTCCAACAATGCCATGTGTAAATTGCACATTTCATATCTTCATTGTGTTTATACATTCGTGGCCAGAAGTTTTGAGAACGGCACAAATTTTGGTTTTCACAAAGTTTGCTGCCTCAGTTTTTTTAGAACCTTTTGTCAGATGTTTATATGGTATAATGAAGTACAATTATAAGCATTTCATATGTGTGTTAACTTTTTATTGACAAATACCTCCAATTTAAGCAAAGACTTAATATTTACAGTGTTGATCCTTCTTCTGACAAGACATCTGCAATTTGGCTCGGCACACTGGATATCAGCTTCTGGACAAAATCTTGAATGATGGCAACCCATTCTTGCCTAATCAGAGCTTGAAGTTCATCACAGTTTCTGGGTTTTTGTTGACCACATGTTCTAAATGGGATTGAGATCTGAGGAGTTTCCAGGCCATGGACCCAAAATTTCAATGTTTTGTTTGCCAAGGCACTTGGTTATCATTTTTGTCTTGTGACATGCTGCTCCATCATGCTGGAAAAAGCATTGTTCATCTCCAAATTGCTCCTGGATCATTGGGAGAAGGTGCTCTTGGAGGATGTTTTGATACCGTTCCTTTATCCATGGCAGTGTTCTTAGGCAAAATTTTGAGCGTACCCACTCCCCTGGATGAGAATCAACCCCACACATGAATGGTCTCAGGATGCTTCACTGTTGGCATGACACAGGACTCATGGCAGCACTCACTGAAGGGGGCTTCATCAGAGAAAAGAACTTTACCCCAGTCCTCTGCAGTCCAATCTCTGAACTTCCTGCAGAATGTCAGCCTGTCCTTGATGTTTTTCTTGGAGAGAAGTGACTTCTTTGTTGCCCTTCTTGACATCAAGCCATCCTCCAAAAGCCAACGTCTCACTGTGCGTTCAGATGCACTCACACCGGCCCTCTGTTATTCCTGAGCAAGCTCTGCACTGGTGGTGACCCGATCTTGTAGCTGCATCCTCTTTAGGAGATGGTCCTGATGCTTGCTTGACTGTCGAGCGCTCTGAAGTGTGCTATCTGTGCTATCTTACAAGCAGCAATGTCCTTGCCTGTGAACCCTTGTGATACAATGCAATGATGACTGCACGTGTTTCCTTGGAGGTAATCATGGTTAACAGAAGAAAACTTTAAAGCACCACTACCCTTTTAAAGCAACCAGTCTGCTCTTCTAATTAGCATGACAGAGTGATATCAGCTGTCTTGTCCTCATTAACCTTTTCTCCTGAGCTAACGAGATCATCACTGAAATGATGTTTGCAAGCCATTGTGTAGGGTTGAAATACAGTAGCTGGAATGTACTGGAACAGTAATTTTTGTGATGAGGTTCACATTTTTCATGGGAGGGAAAGACTTTGCAATTAATTGCAATTAATCTGATCACTCTTCACAATCTAGAGTTAATACAAATTGCCGCCATAAGTACTGAGGCAGCAAACTTTGTGAAAACCAAAATTTGTGCCATTCTCAAAACTTTTGGCCATGAATGTAGTGTATATTTCATAGACAGGTATTTTATTATATATTTTCTGTAATATTGTTCTTCTATTTCACTACTGTTTATTATCGTATTGCTTCACGTGATGGGGCAGTTATCCAAGCATTTCACTGCTATTTGTACCATGTATGACTATATGTGACAAATAAAACTCTGAAACTATCAACATTATTACTATTAACAGTTCTGTCTCAAATTCAACTATGCAGAAACTTTAAAAAAATGTTGGACATTCCCTTTAAGTATCCTTTCATCTAGTACACAACCAACAGAAAGCACCAGAGCAAAGGACATTTCTTCATGTTCAAAACAAAACCTTGTAACTTGTTTTTCTATTTTTTATTTGAAAATGCCAGCTGTCATGATGAATGCCCATGACAAAAAAGGCAAGAAATGGGTAAAATTCCTTAGAATAAAAACTCTTTACATTAACATACATTAAAGATTAACATAAAAAACTCCTATGAAACATTTGGGAGATACAAGGTTTTGTTATGACTTGTTCCAACACCAAACACAAACAGGATTTTGCACCACAACTGGCTCATGTACTGATTTAACACAGGTGTACACATGGACACATTTACAAAAGGCCAACACATTTACACAAACACATACATGTAAGAGTGGACACTGTAAACACTTACATTCTTTTATGTGGTCTGTCCAGTGAGTCAGCAGGGGTGAAGGAGAGAGTCTGTTAGCATTGTGCACACAGGCCAGATATACTTGGAGCCACATGAGCACACGCATTCAATGAGCTAGCACAATATATTACAGTCATCAACACTGCAGGTGATGCAAATGCACAGTATTTTTTATGGCTACTGATTTTTAATGCTAAAGTCCTTCATACCCAAGTACTTGCCAATATTCATTACCAATGCTAATACCAATTTATCTGTTTTAATCATTGGACGGTTGTACATAAGCCTTGGACAAGAGTGTGATTTGTTTCATGCCCATTTCAAACAGATCAGTGTTCAAGCTGGGCAAAGTCAACCTGCTGAGGAAATTTCAAAGACTGATATTATGCAGTGGTGAGCAACATGACACTATTAACAGATACTATTATAACCTACATTACAGTGCAAAAGTCTGAGACTCTTCATTTATTTAAGTTCTAGTCAAAGAACTATCAAAACAGACTATTATTGTTAAAACTGAAGTAGCACTGCTGAGCATGGAAGAAACAGAACACTCTAAAATGTGGAGTGGGTGCGTCTCTGTGAGTCACCCTCTATAGTCTGAAATAATCATTTAAAAGTCAGACATACTGGGATGGATTTGGCGGGAGTTTTCACGTCATACATCTTTACATTTTAACTTCTCACACACAGCCTCAAACAAGAGGTCCGACTTCATGCTTAGGTCTTGAATGCAACAGCAACATTATTTTGAGAAAGATGTGTTCTCTTCAAATACTAATTCAGTATGCTCTCCATTCATCCGTTTCAGTGCATTCATCCATTTGTGGAGGCCAAAGCACAACCAACATTGTAAAATGTTCTTTTCATTTCAGTTACATATTTCCACTAAAGAGGTCTCCAAAACTCCAAAACTGACATTGTATAGCTTTAAGTTCATTTTTCAGCAAACATATTTAAAAGCACACAGAGGTCTCAGCCACTAATTATATCATTCTTTTCAGTATTTAGTGTTCCCACTTGTCGCCATTCTTTTCAGGAGGCTTGATTTTTAGTTTTTCGAAAGAAGTCTGCAGGGATATTTTTCCATACCTTTAAAGTTCAGTCTTAAAAGTTGCATTTCTCATGATCAGGTCATTTCAAACACATTCAGCGATTTTGAGGTCTGGACTCTGGGGTCTTCAGCCCATTGAAAACATCTGCTTCTGTTTAATTTAAAAGGTATATTCTTTTTTGCCTATTTTCTTTTCTTAATGAGGTCTTGACAGCTACACACCCTTTAAGACACATAGTGTTGGGTCGTTTACTCACAGTAGAAGGCTGGATTTTTTCAGATTTGAAGAATCTTTCAAAGATGAAAGCTGTTTATCTGATGGTGACAGTGGTCTACCAGGTCTTGCACAGCTGTTAAGTATTATTTTCTCTATATCTTCATAACTCCAGTTTTGTAAACTCATGTTTTTCCCACTTACTTTGTTTTGAACTTCCTCTTCCTTATGCAGTCTAATCAGCTCAGAAAAAAACTTCTTAAAAATTTCTTTAAAATGAAAGGCTTATACTGAATGGTCATTTTTATTGTAAATTAAATAAATGTAAACTGATCTCTGACTTTTGCACAGTGCTGTACATCACAATATGTATTGCTGAGTGTACTGTGGATATCAACAGTGCTTAAAGAACACTGACTACAAATTTCATTACAAAGAGCATAATTCGGCCTGGTTAACTGAATTTAGTAGAGCACAGTATGTGAAATGCAGAATAAAAGTCCATGTATTTATAGCTTTTGATAATATTTTTAAAAAATGTCACTACTGGTTCTTTTGTTGTCTGTTCCAACTAAATAATGTGATGCAAATAGGGTATTATGAAAATGTCTTCATAATATAGTATCCATGTCACAGAGACTGAACTCTTTAGTTGATTTTACATCCAGATACTGACAGTTTCTTAGATTAAAAAAAAAAAAATCAGACAAATTTGCAATACAATGCAAGTAATTCATTACAATTTAAAATTGTGACATCCTTTGCTTTAGAAACATAAATATGACTACTAAAAGTATTATAACAAATCAAAATCATCTAACATGATGCTCACACGCAGGCAGATAAAGTCAGGATTTTCTAATGTAATTACTAAACTATTCATCATCTTTTACTGCTTTTTTTCTTCTTTCATAATGTCTCTTTGTGCTGTCTTGAGTGTGATAGCTTGCAAAAGAGCAGAACAAAGATCAGACATCATGCCAGCTCAGACACCTGGATTCCTCTGTGGCTGGCCAAAACACAGCAGCCCTGCAACATGCTGGCTAAGAGAGGCCAAATAAAGGCTCTGATTTACTCCTTCTGCCCTGCTTTAGCTTATAAAGTACCTTCGTAGTCTCGACACTTCATTTCCATTGAAAAAGGTGCAAAATATGTTATACACAGAAACCTTCCTTTCTAACAGAGGAACCCCAGTGACTCTGTGACCCAGATAAAAAATATTAATGTGGGTGATGTATCGATCAAATTGGTCACATCTATCCATGCACTCAAAGGTCACTAAATGAAAATCAAGAGATCCACTGACCTTTATATTCACACACATCACATGTGTGCACCCCCACACTAACTAAACACACCACCTCTTTCTGCTTAAAGGGGAAATCATTTCTGCAGAATTCAGTCATTAAGATGTATGTAAAGTCATTCAGAGTGGTTTGATTTGAAAGGCTTTGTTCACAGGGGTTGTGACAGGAACCAGACATCTGAAATATTAAATGCTTTTAAAAGGTACCTCATAGAAAGTTATTACAAGAAATGGTTATGAGTACATTGTCCAAATATCGTGAGACAGCTTTTTATGATAGTTAAAGGTATGTTTTTGGTCTAAAATATATTTGTTCTAATCCCGTCGTGGCGAAGAGGTACATGCAGAGCACTGTAAGGCGGATTTGTCCTCAAAGTAAACATACTTGTTTCAGATTTATCACTGTTTTACCATGATCAACATTACGTTTAATGATTCAGAAGACACGCAGGTCCTCTTGTCTTTTGGACAGTAAATAAAAGGGCTATTTTTGTGTAGTAGGCACCCTGGTGTCGGTCGTCACCACTAAACAAAAAAAAATGTTAGAACGTTTCTCTACATCGAACCATTTCACATCAAGCCACTCTGAATGTCTTTGTTTACATCTGAGCAGTTGAATCTTGCAAAAATGTCAGAAATATGAAGGAATTTCCCTTCAAATGTGTGTGGAAAAAGAATCAGTGATTCATTACTGTTGGCTGAAAGTGGAAGTAACAGTGTTACTCCATTGACAGCACAGAATTTAGTGCATGATTGTACAGCAATCTTGTGTTCTTGCAGCTTGACTTGAGCATATATCACTCTGTTGTCGTGTTCCTCCCCCCACCCAATCAGTAACACATATGCACTGAGGAAACCAGATCAATGGCATAATCAATTGAGCAATTAAATACACCTAGAACCATAGGCTCCTCAGCTCCACTCTAACCCAAGCATGCCTTCACCACAAAACCCATACAAATGCATTAAACAAGCATCGCAAGGACTTGAGGTTATATATGTACTCTCATGTATATTGTGTGTACCATTACATACCTACATGCAAGAAGAACTTTCTAAACCTAACCCCACCCTTAACCCCAGGAACCATGACAAAATGTTCTTGGTAGAGATGATACCACTCCTTGCTATCTAATACCATTACAGAAAACTGGGGACCCTGATACTGATTTTTGTTTCTTTAGAAACAACTAATCTGTAAAATGAGACTGTTTTATTTAAAGGGCTTTACTAAGATGTCTATCTAAATTACATTGTACAAACATGTTAAATTACATTGTGAAATACATACAGCATGCCTGACACAAAACTTATAAATATAAATACAATATACAATTAACAGTGCCTGTGTGTAAACAAATGATTTGCATAGTAATCAGCTAAACACTTGCTGTTTTTTTTTAAGGTGAATTCCATTGATTTTTCAACATTTCTGACTCTCATGGTATTTCAGACTAGATATGTTATAGAATTTGATTAATTTTTTCTCCAATATGTGATCCAGAATGATCCAATACTGGGTTTCAGAACAGTATAAAATTGTAGTTTTTCAGTTTTATAGAAATAAAATACATAATCAGGATCCTGTTTTCAGTTTTTTTCCTATACAGGCAGAAATTTTGTTATACAAATGTACAATAATCAGCATACACAGCCTTATGCATGATAAAATCTCATACTCACAGTTGTCTGGAATGTGGATGGCAGCATGGCCTGGCGTTGGAGTGAGGGTCAGGTGGAGGAGGGCACAGAGGAGAGGGAGTAGGGAAGGCATACTGCGCCCCCTGCTGCCCACCTGCTGTTGTGATGTGGTAGGCATTGCTCACTGTCCCATCAAAGTCGCACCTGCTTCCAGACTCGCACACTGCAAGGACAGCAGTCCACACGCTGACGGGCAACTCCCTTCTCTCTCTCTCTTGTCCTTCTGTTTCACCAGTCCTGTTTATACTCCCTCGCAGCTTCTCTCTTCCTCACTGGCTGTTTCTTCTTTCCACCTTCTCTCTCTCTCTCTCTCTCTCACACACACACACTCTCTCTCGAGCTCACTCACAGGTCCACGCCCTCCTGCTGTCTCCTCACTGCAAAAAAAAGAGAGGAGGAGTGAGGGAGGAGGAGAAAAAGAGGGAGGATTGCCACATGTGTCAGAGGAAGAGAAAAATGACTTGGACCACCACATGGTCCAGCAGAGAATCAGAGAAGACAGACAAAGCAGAGAAACAGCACACACGATAAGAATTTTCTTTTCTAATACTGATGCCAGTAAATAAACCTTGATTACTGGTTGATCTGTAATCTGATATCTCTTCTTTAAAATACCAAGTTCTAAAATGAGCTATATTTAATTAAAGCACTTAAAGTGAACATCTAAAAGTAGGAAGAAAAAAGCTCAGAACATCACTTCATGCACTGTGATATTTCAGGATGGAGTTGTTATAGGATCAGATTCTTTCTTTTTTTACACCAATACCTAAGCATTTCCTGCTGATACTGGCCCTAATACTGATACCAAGGTACCATCACTAATCAAAATTGTTAATGACAATTTTACAATATACAAAATAAGAGATTTTTGGAATTGAGCTTTGCCAGCAATTTTGGAACAGACAAAATGTACCAGAACACCAGTGCTGTCTATTAACATGTAAAACAAAATTCATTACTATATGAGAGACCAGTAGGGAAATATGTATAATCATTGTCTACAGCTATCAGTAATATAAATGCAAAGCTTTTAAAGCCATTTTATGACACTTGGAGAATTTCAACTCATGAACTTTCACAACCACAACATTATACAGCACTTAAAAGTGTCCGCTTTATAAGCAGCTTGAGTACCACTACTTCCAAAAGCATGGGAGTTTTCATAATATGCTAGCACCAAGCTAGCAGTGGTCATCGTTTTGGTTATAGGAACCAGTTGTCTGAACCATTTAGTGCCTCTAAATGCTCACTCTCAGAGAGTTATTACAGGAAATAGTTACAAACATGTACCTGATGCCTGTGACACTGGAAATTAGTCATTAGATTGTCTTTGCATTAGCTGCACTGGGTTGTGGTCAGTACAGTTCTCTACAATGCATTTAACATCAAAAACACTCAGAATGACTTTGCTTACATCTCAGCTATTGAATGATGCAGAAATTTGAGAAAATTAATGGAATTCCCCTTTAACATTAGTCTGCATGCTGTTAATGGTATTATCAATCTCTTGCCTTACGTTCTAGTGCACAGAACCCTTCATAAACAGGGTTTAATACTACTTAAGCCATCTGACTGAAACTTTTCACAATTAGACGTTGAAGAGGCATATTCTTTACTTTGTATGTCTTACAGTGAATCCGCCATTAAAGCCTAGCTCCAAATATTGCATGTGTAGACTGTTAGCTGTCTAACAGGCTGTTTAGTCTAGCCAAAACATATACATATAGTTGTATATTTATATACATTTTTACTTTATTCACATGCATATAACAGCATACTTCATTCACATGTATAACAGCTAATATTTAATTTATGGCATGTACTCATAACCACATGCGATCTACTATTTAGAGACACAGAGGCACAGCAAAGACAGCATTAGGAATATTGCCCAAGGACCCTTATTTGTATAGCACAGTGTGCTTGCCTAACTGAGGAATCAAAACCCCAGTCTGCTGTGTGGAAGGCAGTGCTGTTACAACTCAGCCAATTCATCCAGAATATATATTTCAGATGTGTTTTAATCACATGATCAGTTTTAATAATAATAATAATGATAGAATCTCGTCACATTACCCACCCCTAGTGAAGATATGAGAGTGAAACCACAAATAATTAACCTTATCAAATAAACACAATTCCCCTGAGATCAGTAAAAATGAAGGCATTTGTTGTACACACATTTCATTAGCATTCTGTGTAAACCATCAAACACAAGGTGACCACAGTTATTAAGGAGATAACATGAAGGAGAGGAAAAAAGGAGAGTGAGTGGTTGAGTAGGAGCGCAGTGGCCTGAACTGGAGTATTTGACGTGGGCTTTTATGAGCATGAAGATAAGCACCTATTAGAGATGGTATCGGTCATGCTGCAGGGGTGAGGGCTCCTCTCCAGGAACAGTTCACGCTCTCCATCTGGAGACAGCCTCGCCAAATCACAGCACACACACACACACACACACCACATGCACAGTCTGAATGTACAACTGTCTTTATCCTTCACTGACGTTATCACGCCGGCTTACAATTCTTTCTTCTACAGTCATGATCGCAAAAACACACAATAGAACATCCCCTGAGGACAACTGAAAAATATAAATACAGAGAGAGAGAGAGAGAGAGAGGCAAAGAGAATGAAGAAAAAATGAAAGAGAGAACAAGAAAGAGAAACAGAGAGAGAGGAGGGAATAAGAGAGAGAATGTAAAGAGACAAAAATGAGACAGCGGGAAAAAAGAATGAAGAGAAAATTAAGACAGAGAGGAGAGAGACAGAGAGAGAGAAAAGATAAGATGAAGATGGAATACAGAATATGAAAGAGCGAGAGAGATTAAATGGAAAAAGATGAAAAAGAGCGAAAGAGATAAAGGAAGAGAAAGAGAAGGAGCAGGGAAAACAGAGAAGGAGAAAAAAGGGAGAGAGAAGGACGACAGACAGAGAAACAAAGAATAGAGAGAAAGTGAACAAGAGAAAGAATGATAGTCATAGAAAATAGAGAGCAAAAGAACAGAGAAAGAGAAAAAAAGACAAAAGAAAGAGAATAGATGAGAGCTAGAATGGGTGACAAAGAGTATGAGAGAGAGAAAGAACAGAGAAAAAAGGAACAGAAAGTGAGAGAAAGACAAAAAGAAAAAAATCGATGAGAGTCAGATCGGGTGAGCGACAATGACTATGAGAGACAGAGAAAGAGAGAGAGAGGTGGAACAGAAAGAAAGAGAAAAAAGAAAGAAGACAGAAAATGGGACACAGAGAGAGACGAAGATGAATAGAGGGATGGAGAGAGTGAAAAACTAAGGGCGGAGGTTGGATGTCTCTGGCTGGCGTGCTGCAGGTCTGAAGCAGCAGGAGGCTGAGGGAGCTCCGCTGTAACCTGGCAGCGCAAAGCACTCGGCAACAGAGCCAAGCGACCTTGGAGAATGACAGAAGGTTGAGAGGAGGAGTAAAGAAGAATTGCACACACACTGTTGGGGGAAGAGAGATAAGCATTCCGTTCTTTCTGCCAAAGGCCCCATTTCCCTGATTGCTGTTCCCGTCAGGTCAATAAATGGATGAATCATAAACAGGTCATTAGTGCTGTTTCAACACTGTTTGGATCAGAACATGTGAAACACAGCAGAGCACAGAATAACAGCGGGAAAAGATCACCAGCAGACGATGATAGAGTGAAACATGGATTAGTCGGGTCATTGAACACATCACGTCCCATCGGCCCTGTACCCTCAGCAGCTCCGTCTTAGAAACAGAGACAGACAGAGAGAGAGACAGAGAGAGAGAGAGACACCACAGAACCTGGAAACCCAGAGAGGAGAGAGCCTGCACACACTGCAGTCTGAGTCAGACAGAGGACGAAACTCATTTTCTATGACACTGCCCAAAATACCGGTCAATAAGAGAAGTGTTCTTTGAACAGTTCAGAAAAAAGTAGATAATGTCCTCCCTTCTCTATAATGTGTTCCGTTCTCTATCAGTATCTGATAAACTTCATGCTATTCTTGGAAAAGAAGCTGAGATGGCGACACTAGCAGCCAACGTCTCAGCTCTACATCATCTCAGTACAATCCTCAGGGAGCTCACTAATACAAGTTTACTAACAACAGCATCACTACTTATCTTCTTAAATATACTACTTATGTACTCTTTATTCATTTATTTGTTTTGCCTATTACGCCACTATCCATACAAATTATTATAGGCAATCTTGTATGTACGTATGTGTACATATGAATATGAGTATGTATATGTACATCGCTGTTGTCAAAAGAAAACCTTGTATAACTTTACAGAAGAAGGAAAAAACCTAGTTTACTTGTAATGTACCAGCAACACCCCCTAACCCTCCCAGCACCCCCCCTGACAGAGAGAGAGAGAGAGAGAGAGAGAGAGAGAGAGAGAGAGAGAGAGAGAGAGAGAGAGAGAGAGAGAGAGAGAGAGAGAGAGAGAGAAGGGGCGACAGAGAAAGAGAATGTCTGTGTGTGTGTGTGTGAGAGAGAGAGAGAGAGAGAGAAGGGGCGACAGAGAAAGAGAATGACTAAGAGAGAGAAAGAGAGAAGGGGTGAGATAGAAAGAGAATGAGTGTGAGAGAGAGAGGATGGGGTGATGGAAGGTGAAGGTTTTGACAGTAATCCCCTCCTCAACTAAATCACACAGCTGCTTCCCCCATCGATGTCTCACCTCTCCTCCACTCTCCTCCTCTCTTCTCTCCATCCCTCCTCTCTTTCTCTGGTCTGAATCTAGTGTACTGTTGCTGACTGATCAGAGGACTACTTACAGAGGGGTGGCGGCAGCCAATTACAGGCTGGCCTAGCCTCTTCTGGCCTTTAACAAATGCCACTGAAAGAGGATGAATCGAGCCGCGCTGTGCTGGGTATTTAGTGAGCGGCGGGGAAACAGGGATGTGTGATAACGCACTGTCCGTCAGCACAGTTCGGCACCACCGAGAGCGCGGCTGGATTAGCGCAGTCACACGCTCGCTCCCGTGGGAGAGACCCGCCAATCAAACCATCGCCCAGCAACGCATGATCAAACAACGGCTGGTAACTAGGTGACCAAACCAAGCGTGACATGCTCACAGACACTGAGGGCAGTGAATGAGAACAGAATAATGATGGTGAAGAGATTGAGCAGAAAAAAGAGGAAAAAACAGCAGCATTAGCAGGTTCCTGCGCAGCTTCAGGAATTCAGGACCTGTATTCTACATTTTAATTGCATTTTATTTCTTCCCCCTGGACATTTGCAAGGTTTTGTGTACTAAAACAATGAATAGGGATGTACCAATATGGGAACTGTGGGATGGTGTATAAACAATGATAAAATGTAGAAATGTAGACTTAATTCAGCTAAATTAAATTTGCTTGCATTAATACTGTGGAGAAAATGTAACATTTATTTCAATTACAAGTACTATAAAATGTGTAAAATGCAAAAATTTCTGCACAGTAGACCAGCATTGCCTAAACACATTGAACTCTTCTGTTAGTATATCTCCATCAGGTTGAAATATCAGACAAATCATCTACAAATCATCTACAAAACTTCTACAGCAGACGATTCAAATAAAGTTACCAAAATTCATTTTAAACATCTCATTTTTCAACTTCTGTATGAAAAAAGGAACAGGCTGAAACTCAAAGAATAAAGCAAACCACTCTCCACTGGAAGGCTAAACCACTGCAGACTAAAACTGTAGTCATATGAAAATGGGTCCACAACTGTGACATCACAGCCACAGCCACAGCCACATCCTCTGAAAGTGCTGTATTTTGCAGCTTACTTTTCACATGCAGACTGCAGAGTGAACGTGACATTTCGAAGTAACAACTATTTCTGAAAATACTGTTTTCTTTCTCTGTTTATGTCACAGAGAAAAACTGCATATGCATATATCCACCTACTCGGTTGTCGGTAATTTAGCCCTGCCCATTCACACAAGTTATAAGAAATGTTTCACCCTGGGCTGCTTTCTGAATGTGGCATAATACAGTACAGTCAATCATAACATAAGTCTTTTACATATCTATCAATCTCAAAGTCGCAGTAACAAACAGTTTAATTCTAAAAGATGAGGAGAGGCTGGAAAATGGGCATTTAAAATTGATTTTGGAAATAGTGGTACTCAAGCTGCTTATAAAGCGGACACTTTTAAGTGCTGTATAATGTTGTACTTGCTG
The DNA here is from genome assembly GCF_015220715.1 of Pygocentrus nattereri. NCBI lineage: Eukaryota > Metazoa > Chordata > Actinopteri > Characiformes > Serrasalmidae > Pygocentrus > Pygocentrus nattereri. Next base: position 32,745,925 of record NC_051219.1, on the reverse strand, counting down.
TATAATGTTGTAAGTGTTATTAAAATGGCTTTAAAAGCTTGACATTTATATTACTGATAACTGTAGACACTGATTATACATATTCCCCTACTGGTCTCTCATATAGTAATGCATTTTGAACTGTTTTCTGCACACAAAAACATCATAAGTGGACCTTAATACAAAAGAATATAGTATATGGGCCCTTTAAGTGAAAGGTAAGAGATAGGAATGCTGTCAGTCTGTGGATGAGCTGCCATGCACTGTCACCAGCACTGATGGAAGAGATTGACACAATGATCAGGCCTTTAAAGCTCTCAGACTTGTCGCACGGTCATCTGTGATAGCATCTAAAGCCTGTTAGCTGCCTCATTGGCTCGAGTCAAAGGACAAACAGGAGGGCCTACACTGCAGCTGTGCGACCCCGCAGGCCACCATGCACTTTATACTGAGCAGCAGCCGCGTGTCTAACATGGAGTAATAGACCACAGAATGAGAATCTGTATGCTCCTACACAATAAGTCTGAGTCATACAGCAAAACTGGCCGGTATCAAGTTTCTTTGATGAAACACGAAAGGGGTTTAATTATCTCTGGGCAATGAAGCATGGTGACAGTGACTAAATCGCTCGCTTATCAATTAAAATGTGAATCACAGCGTGTAGCCATAAACACTAAATATCACCAAGCGCCTCATTTGTAACACTGTTAATTTGGCCTGTATGGCAGATTCCTCCAGATCACAGTGATGTTTGGAGTCTTCACCCCCTCTTTGAAAAGGAGATGGTAAATTAGCATTTAAGAACATTCAGTCTGAGCAAATTGCAGCCTTCGAGGTCTCTGTGGGACATGACAGGCTTTCAGAGACGCATTTTAATGACCCCTTGCTTCAGTCGAGGGAGACAGACAGCAACAGGAGAGGCCCCTGCAGACTCCAGAGCACACTCTCTCCTTATCTAGCAGCTCCATCATATCAGCCTTTTTTTCATAATTACGAATCCTAGGCTTGACTTGACATGACGTTTATTTCACACTCACATTCCATTTTATAAAACGCAGCTGGGAGAGCACTTATGCATTTACAAATTGTTTCAACAAAACCTTCTCTAAAATTGTAAATTTTCTGGAGAAGGCAAAAACATTCTTTACCTTGAGTTTAAGTTAATGGATTCGGGGCCATTTCTGTTAGTCCATTTGTCATGAAAAATTTACACACAATTTGAAGAACATTTTTAAATGATGAAAATCATGAAAAAGGACTAAAAGACACTAAGAGACACAAAGTTTTGTTCCGACAGAGACCAAATTCCTCTGCTTCTCCACAATATAAGTAACTGTACTTCATTCATGTCCAGTCAAAACAGCTATTAAGCACAAATTATTCTTTTTTATATATATTTCTGAGGACATTAGACATGAGATAATTCACTTGCATAAGGAAGGGAAAGTCAATCAAAGGAAATTTTGAGAAAGATTAGTATAGAAAAAGAAAAAAGTTCAAAAAAAGATAAAAAAATATAGAGAAAATGAAACTTACAATTAACCATAGAAGACCTGGCAGACCACACAAATGATCAAATAAAGAGTACTTAAAGATTTCATCTTTGAGAGAGAGGAGGAAATCAAGCTCCACTCTTGATTCAGATCTGAACAATTCCACAGGTGTTTCTGTCCATCCTTCCGTTGTGAGAAGGGAGCTCAACACTATGGGTCTGATATGATGTGTAGCTGTCCAACGGCTGTTACTGAGAAAATTAACAGACAAACCAGAAGAACATTTGTAAATCAAACAAAAAAGTGCAGAGTCCAGACCTCAACATCGCTAAATGTGAGGTTACTTGAATTGTGAAAAGCAGCTTCTGACCTTTGGAGATGTAAAAAAAATATCCCAGCAGAGTTCTTTGAAAAAACTCAAAGCAAACCTCGTGAAAAGAAGGGAAGCTGTAATAAAAAAAAAATTATAATTTCTACTTAATGGCGGCTCTGACGGGAAATTAAACGAATGAAGGGTTTTCTCTGACTTTTGCCCAGTACTATACATGGCATAAACTAAGTTTTTGGTATGTACCTGTACAATTCTTGGTGTGACAGCAGTAACGGTATACCAATATAAACAGCATCTCACCCAGAACCAACTATTCATAAACGAATGCCAGGATGTTTTGTAAAGAGGGCGTACTGTATCTGTGCTGAAATGGCTCTACAGTTTAACCCTGACGTTCTTGTCTAAAGGGGTATGTGCGGCTGCAGGCTGTGTCCTGTCGTGCCTCCTCTTTAAATATTAACCACCTCCAGCTGTGAGGATGTGTGTCAGAGCGGAGGAGAGAGGGGAAAGATGGGGGGGAAAAATAAATGAATATGTGTGTGCCCTCCACCCCTGGAGACCTCCCTTAGGCTCTGTCTGTCTGGAAAAGCGAGAAAAAGTGAGTGAGAGAGAGGGAGATAGAAAAAGAGCAAACGGAGAAAGAGACAGAGAGATAGAGATGAAGATGAAGATAGAGGGAGAAAGAGAGAAAAATAAAGGGGCAAAGAGAGAGAAAAAAACAGAGAAGGAAAACAGATAGATAGATAGATAGATAGATAGATAGATAGATAGATAGATAGATAGATAGACAGATAGATAGACAGAGCTTCTAAAAGAAAAGGGAAAGAAACACAATTAGATGACAGCACTCATTGGGAGAGGAAGAGGAGAAGGAGGAGGAGAAGGAAGTGATTGAAGGTAATGGGAAAAGGAGGAGTAGTGGCAGAGGACATGGCAACATAGAGGGGGGGCTTGTAATTCACATAGACCCCCTACAGGGTAAATTATTTATAGCCTTCCCCTCTCTGTCGGTACGCTTTGCCCTGAATTCACCTAAATTCATAATTCATATTCCTGCGTTCACCATATATTTGGTTTGGTGCCAGACTGGCCTTCCTCATCTCTGTACAGTGGATTTAACTGTCTGTCTCCGTCCGTCTGTGCGTCTTCCTGAAAGTCAACATCTCTTATGCATGAGTCTGTGGCACTGAGATAAGTCTGGAGGGTTAAAGATTGTAATGAGAAGCACGAAGAAACACACTGCAAATGTGTGAAATTAACGTGGACTAAAATATAACATCGAAATACTTAAAGGCATTTTTAGGACAGACTATCTCACAACATTTAGTTTTATCTACGGTTTGTGAAGACGTTAGAACAGACAGAACCAGCAAAACAATGTCACATATAAAAGAGGCTGTGAAAAACAATGAGTACTGAAGTCATTTTAAAATAGAGTTAAATAGTTAAATGGGCATAATTAATTATAAAAATAGTTCTAATGATTAGGCTAGAAGCATAACCGAGGAACATATAATTCAGACACATGCTATTCTTATCATGTGGAGGGTGGTGGTCTTTTTATTTCATCTTCAAAGCTGACATAACTGGATTAAACTACACGGAAGACTCTTAATGGTCAGGCTCATGCCAGCTCTAAGGTAAGATGCACTTTATTAGGGTCACTGTATTTGCTTAAAAGTTTTAACATGAGATCTAATGAAATGACAAATAATAAACAGAACTGTACAGAGCTCACGTTTGTGAATAAAAACATTTTGTAAAGATAAATGTTAATGTACATGTGCAAACATTTTTATTGTTTTATTAAAGTTTGCTGAAAGGTCGTGTCTCAGAAAATTTAACGCTGCATCACCTGCGGTGTTCACTTAAGTATTAGTGGATGCTTATGTGAAGGGGCTGCTTCTGCTGCTTTAACCTCCTCCTTATTAGACAGGAAAAACTGTGGCTTTTGATCCAGTGGCTGAAAAGTTTCTCCGGTTTGAATGATGTAAATATAACATAGACATAACAACAATAATTAACTGAGGTGGGTCCAGTTAACTGGTCTAAATCTGTCCATTTATGAAACATGCAGATATTCAGTGTTGTAGAAGTACTGATGAAACCCATGATATACTCAGAAGAGAGTATAGTGAAAGAATTTATCATGATATGGATAACATATTGGCCACCTCCATGTGCAGTAATGCTTTCCGCTAATCTCCTCCTAGAAGCCTCACCCTAACAATAGAGTGTACTGGATTACACGAGGTCCATAACCATCTAGCTTATCTCATTATGTGGAAGCATTATGGGAGAAAGTAGCAATTACTGTGCCTGATAAAAAGTCAATACACCATTGAAGCCTTTGCAATGTCTGCCTTTCAAAGTGTGTATTTCTGAAGTAGCACTGTGGAGACTTACAATACAGTCATTTGAGCAGCTGTTTCCCTTCATCTTTTTACTCCATTCTTTACTCTTAATCCCCTGATACTTTGCACTTTGGTCAAAGCTTTTTTCACCCCCCACTCCTTCTCTCCATTTTGCTCTTGGATCTTGGATGTAATAAAGTGCACACAGATTGACACGCCGCTGACAGCAGGCAATATTTTTTCTGCTTTATTGACTGAACATCATATGCTGGATATCCCAGCGCTCTCTTTGTGTCTTCCTAAAGGCCTGTGATGTGGGCAGACAGCTTTGGAGCTTCTCTAAACCCACCTGAGAACTGACCTGCATCAGTGGCTTCAGCAGAATGCTCTAAAAGAAACCACTGAGAGGAGCTGCTCTTAGCAGGGGTGTAATCACATGCAAATGTCACACACAAAACAATAAGTATTGTTTAAGGTATAATGCGGGGAAGGGTTTTTTTGCAATATCACTATATTGTCACTATATGTGCTGCATGAAGATTTCACAATCATATCAGCATCGGCAGATGAGCTTAAACACCACATTAATCGGTAAAGTCTCTTATCTATAGTTCTAATATCCAGAAGTGTCTGATCAGTTCCGTGGCATTACATCTGCGCAGGCCACATTTTATGTTATTTTTCCTCAATATGTTAAATTCAGCAAGTAAACACTAAAATGTGCAGAATTCTGTTCTCTGTACAGGATATTAACTTATGTTCACTTAGAAAATCAGGAAAAGAAAAAGATTTGATCATGGGTGCCCAAACATTTGCATACAACTGTATTTATCTATAATTCTAATCCAGCATTGGCCCAGAATTCACATTTCATTGCATCCCTACCTTATATTACAAATATTAATATAGCATTACATTGCATAGCATAAACCTAACCATATTCAATTTACAGTGTGAATTGTATCTAAACTCATTTAATTGAAAACAATATAATATGCAGGCCCAACTGATATTTTCATTGGCCAATATCAATGACAATACTGATGCCTTGTGGTTTGTCAGTATCAGCAGATAACATGCAATAATTATGGATTTCTCGGCACCACCTAAATATGAACCTGTAATCTCATGATGATAGGGTAAAACCTTAGACGGTCAAGCCACTGCCCAATATGAGTCACCTGTTTTTAAAATAAGCAATGACAGGCTAAACTGAAGCAAAATACATCATTCATTAATTCATCCAACATCTAACCTGCTTATCCTCCTGGGTGGAGGGGGAGGGGCATGGTGGTGCTGCTGGAGCCTATCCCAGCACTCACTAGGCAGAAGGCAGGAAACAACAGTTATAATTACAAATAATGCTAAATGTATGTAAACAGCATGTAACCAAGCCTTTTGCACAAGAAGAACATAACAGAAAAAAATGTGTGGAGAATAATTTATTCTGGCCTCTAGTGCTATAATATTTAAGTTATTAAAGATTGTGAGTTTATTTGAATTTAAGAAATGCGACCATTGAAAACTGATAGTCGTATCTGTCAGTAAAGCACCTTTAAATGAAACTATTCAAAACTGAAATCTAAAATATAAGGGTAAATTTATACTGGCCATTACTATCAGTTATCGTGGTTTTAAAAACTGTATCAGTATAAAATAATGTTGGGCAACATGACATTATTTACTGAAACTGTGATACATTTTCAAAAATATGAAAGACTATGCTATTCTGAGCATACTGTGGATATCATCAGTACTTAACCATTTCACAACCATGTTTGACTGCAAAGCCTACATGTAGCATAGCACAAAATTAGATTTCATTTTAATTAGTGCAGCTGAGTGTGTGAAATGTTCAAATCATTGTATTCATAGTTTTTGATAGTATTTTTTTTAAATGTGGTACTACTTTGTTTATTCGGACAGACAAAATAAATACTGACATATCGTGTATCATGAAAACTTTTTGAAATATCATATTAAATTTTTTGTAATATCGTCCATCTCTAGTACAGCAATTAAATTTTGGTCACTCCCTAATTATTATGTATATGTTAACTTCACTAATACAGAGAAAAATTCACACATTTTGTTATTACTGCACCGTCTCTTGTATTTCTAAAACCCCTCACTCGCCCATTCCCTTTTTTCTCTCACCTTATTCTTCACCCCATTACCTAATACTGTTTTCCATACTCGCCCCTTCTCTCTCTCTCTCTCTCTCTCTCTCTCTCTCACTCTCTCTCTCTCTCTGTGAAGGGTCAATATCAGAATGATAAAAGCTATAGAAATATAAAGGGGGCAGTCAGTGGGGGCTACCGCCCACTATCTCTATCCATGTTTCCATGACAACGAGGTCTCCACAGCACCCCCCACCCCCCCACATACAAATTCAGTTATTCATACACACGGACACTAACATGCAGTTACTTGGCAGATACATGCTCAGACACATGGGCTTATATATACACAGGCACACAGACGCACACACACACACACACACACACTGAAATGCATTTTGTGTTCTTTCAATTTGCAAAGAATGATTATCTATTGGATTTACTCAAAGTCAAGAGCACCACAAGCAGTCCAGGGACTCCCTCACTCTCTCTGTCTGCCTTCACTCCAGCTCTCTCTTCTATGATGCCTGTGAAGCAACAACCAGGTTTATTTATTTATTGATGTTTCTTCCCTCCAGCCACAATAAAAAAGGGGAGAATAAAAGAACTGGTGAATAATTAAAGGTGTTGAGTGTACTCATTAAGACGAGAGGGGGCAGGTTTAGATGTGTCAAATAGGAGAGAAAGTGGAAGAAGGACAGGGGTTGCTGAAGATCAAAGGAAGATTCGGGTATGATAATAGAATTAAAGATTAATAAGATGGTTACATGCCTGAAAAAAGAGAAAAAAAGCAGCAAGAAAAGAAAAAGGAGGATATTATACACAATACACAGGCAGTGAAACCCAGTTAAGAAGCAATATTAGACTCTGGGAACTTGTGATGCTTTATAACTCTGAGCTCTCTGTGCCTCTGGGCGAGCTTAATGCTGTTAGATACACAAGTGGTGAAAAAAGTCTTTCTCCAGCACAGCATGAAGTGCCAATACACAAATCTATACTAGGGTCATTCTATGAAAAGTGTGTATCCCCATACTTCTCAAAAATGCTTTCAGATCATCAGACTTGCTGTCTTTAAGATGGTAACAGGGCTGACTGTCCAAGGGTTTAGGTTTGCAGGTTAAGTCAGCCTGTAGCTCATCCCACTTGTGCAGAAAGCTATTAGAGCACATAGTGGACCAAAACTCTAAGTGCACTAGCTAAAATGCTTCTGTTTTGTATTCTTTTTTAATTTAATACAAAAAACAAATGATATTATTAGCACATAAATTTGAGTGAAAAGTAGAATCTTTGAAATCTTTACATGCTTTCAGAATATCTTAGTGTTTGGTACATGTCCCCCTCTTGCTTTAGTGACAGTGTCACTCGAGCTGTTCATGGACTCATTTGCACAAAGGCCTTTGGTGAACAGAACATGAGCTTCACTGGGAGAGATAAGACTTAAAAACAGACTGACCTCTCTGTACAAAGGCCTTAACATGGTCAATGTCACACATATTTCATTAATGTTTTTTCACCTCGAATTGTGAAAGATGTGGCTTAATCATTCAAAAAAATATGCAGTTTTAACTGTTACTCTAATATAAGAGACACAAATTGTGCCATTTTGGTAGAATGACCCACAAATCATATTTGCAGCGCAGCATCGGGAACTAATGTGAAACCCATCACATATCACTTCAGACCACTCTTACCTGAAATCCATCAAACTCTGACAGTCCAGGACAAAACTCCACATAACATGAAACACTGCAGAGCACAAGGTCCACAGAGGCAGGAGCAGTAGCAGTGTTTCTGAAAGACAAGTGGATTGGACCCATCACCCTCTCCCTCTCTCTCTCCCTTTCCCTCTCCCGAAATGGGCCACGTTCACTCAGTGCCAGCCTCAATGACAGACTGCGCCTCTGGAAACAGGAGTGTTCATTAAAGAAGCTCCGCAGGTGCTTTGTAATCACGCAATGCACGCGAACTTGGCCAGCCACCCAATTAGACATTTCACCCGCATTCAAATGGCCTGAATTAAAATGGCACGTAATCTCTGAAGGCACAACAAGAAACATATTTCACTCTAAATGGGTAATTAATACGACAACTAACACTTGTAGCCTTTCGCCAAACCCAGTGAGGTTGGGGCGCGTGAAAGCCAAGCAAAAAAAAAGAAAAATGGCGCAAATGCAACCAGCGAAAATATTAGCCTCGGTTAATAACAGCAATCACAGCAGTGAAATTGTGAAATTAGGTGGAAAAGCCATCAATACTGACCTTCTCTCCCCTCAGAGCGCCACACAGCGCCTCTGCTCTCTCTTTCTCCACCCCTCCTCCTCTTCTCTCACTGCGACCTTCAGTCGTTTTTTTTTTTATTATTATTTCCACCTGTGTGAGGCCTCGATGCGGGAGTTTTCTCCCTGAGGGCTGTCAGAGTGGATCAGAGAGGGTGATGGCACTCAGAGGAGTGACCTGACAGCTCCTGAAGCAGTAATGGCCTTTTGAGTCTTTTGAGGAGTCGGCACATTTGAACCGGTTCGTGAAAAACATTGTGTGCATTTGTCACAAACTTGAGGTACTTGTGAATGAAGTTATCTCAAACTGACATGGTTACATTAGTGCTTAGCCAGTATAGGCAACACAACAGTCATCCACTGATCCACAAAATATGACTTATCCAGCTAAAAATAGTGAAAAGCTTGGCCAAAATGAAAAAACAAACAAACAAACAAAAAAAACACAACACTACATCTGTAACATTGTAAACATGCCTACACTGGCACCACAATCTCCAGACTGAAATTCTGATTAAAAAGATGAGGAAAATGCCCTCCTGATATCTTGTAGGTAGGAGGCACAAAACTGCAACCACTTTTAGGGTGGATTTTTGAGGTCATGTTTTAAAATGTCTTTTTTTTGTCACTGGCTAATGAATATGAAAGCTAATGCTACTGCTAGGCAGCTAAGACATCACATATTACAGCCGTATAGCTGTAACTTCAAATCTTTAAATCATCCTTACAATAGAGAGAAGGGAGAAATATGACTCAGATGAGCAGGAAAACAAGATAAAAGCTATGCTCTAAACATGTACTCCTGCTCCAAACTGGTCTATGTTGGTCACATGCTGGCCTGGTACTAGTTTAGCTGGTCACCCAGCATGGCCTTGCTAACCAAAACACAACATTATGGTTCTGCTGGTCTATGCTAGTTTTCTAACAAGGTGTTGTGCCAAATAAAGGTAAAATTGTTGGAGTTTTGTGACTTTGCTGGATTATTGAGGTAAGAGGTACCAGCTTGCTAGCTTGGTTGTATTTATAAGTCCACAGATCAGTGGCTAGGCTAGCAGTCAGGATTGGTTGGCACTACAGGGATTCTCAATGGTTGTATTATGTATATTCGCTGATGCATGCTGGGTATTGTAGAAAAAGAACATTGATGATTGATGATGAATAATGTCACCATTAAGGCTGAGGGATATAACACTGTGCTACATAATGCTGAATAACATGAAGTATAACATTTTAAACTGTAGTTTGAGGCTGAAATCCCCTTCTAACCACCTAAACCATTTCCCTCACTCTCAAATGACTTTTTCCCCTGCAAAATTCTGTTAGGCCTGACAGGCACAGTAGATTTTTCTTCATTAAATCACTGTAATTCTGTTACATTTGTGTCACAGAGCTTCAACTTTTTTCATCTTCTCTAAGCTAAAGCGGACTTTAACAAAGTAGTTCACGTTCACACTCTGATGTAGCCTCATTTTTCAAAGGTTTGATTGATTTTATGTGAGATTTATGAACAATGTCCATACAAGCTTAGGATATTAACTTTCACAACCTCTATTTCCATCACATCAACTCTTTTTATTTATTTCCCTATACCACAGGCCTAAAGGTTGCTGTGCATGTTTCTCACCTGTTTCACTGAGCTTGCCAGCTGTGAAAATCTGTATACATTAATTACAGCAATATAATACCGACAAAATACTGAAAATGTGAAACAGCACAAAAAAGAAAACATGAATCAGGCCTGCTATCTTGCCATTTGTACTGGATGTTTTTGGAAAACTCATATGTAATTTCTATCAATATATATAACATTTTTCAGATTTTTAACAATACTCAAAATTGTTTGCCCCCAAATGGTCCAATCATAAATATACAAAATCATTCTGAAGCAGGTGTTAGCACCATAGACCTATTAGCACCTTTCCTTAGAGAACAGCTTGCCACAGCGCTTCCAGGTCCTGTCCTAAAGCTTGCCTTAAGCTTTATGATCCACTTTCAAGAGCGCACATTAATGGCATGAAACCGAAGGTGACTAAACGTGAGCAGGCGCACAAGGGTGCATGGATTTAAATCTTCTCATGCTCAAGTTCGTTTGTTGCTATCAAGAAAATACACGGAACATAATTTAGAACAATAAATAACAATAATTATTCATTCAAAACAGTTAATAAGATTTTAAATGCAAGTCATAATGAGCCAATCATTAATGTGCTTTTATACTCGGCTTTGTGCCAAGCCAAAAAGACTAAGCAGGAGGCAACAGGAGGTAATTAATAGAAGCATTTCAGAGGTGCTGGTTTATTGTGGAGTGTGAAGAACAGAAAAGTGTGCAAAGAACACAGTAAGAAAAGAGTAAAGCAGGCTTTAAATAGTACAGCACATTCTGATATTCAGCACAGTAAAATAATGCAGTGCTAGAGCGAACATGAGGAACAGCACAGCATAATTATAGTGTGATTGCAGAATGGTGAAACTCATGAGGCGCACAGTGCAGCACAACAGCCTGAACAATATAATAACATGATACCTTCATTATAATTAATTACATTATGATAAGCTTTTCTAAGCATCGTCAGTACGTCCACAACACGTATGTGAATTAACATGAATTAAAAACCTTTACTTAAGGTTTTGATATTATGTAGGTGGTGTTGCTGTTTTACTGTGTCTGTTACAACTTAGCAAATTTTGTAGACAAAACTTACACAAAATTTTAAGTGCCCCTTATTTGTGAAGTGAAAGTAAGTCTACAGAGAACACACTTTTGCAAATAATAATGCAAAATTGCTGTTTATTTGTTAAATGTAACGTGTGTAATGTGAAAATTGTGGCCTGTGTGAGTGCAAGTATTATATATTATATAGGTATTAAAATATTACATGTTTTATTCATGTGTTTAATATAAAATAGAAATAAGTCAGCAAACAGGCAGAAATTGTGCACTAAAATCTGTTCCCATACAGGAAGTGTTAACCTTTTTATTTAGAAATACAACAAACCATGACCGGGATTATTTAAACTTTAGCTGAAGACTGAAGATACTGTATAGTGAAAATGAATTTAAGTGATACCAAATAGGTCTTTAACGGCTAAAAAGTCTTTAACAGTTGGTTTGTTAGCAAAACAGTTCTTTAAATGAGATGTTCAAATTCAATCTGAAATCTTACCTTGTTAGTTAAACCTATCATCATGTAAAAGACAAAATCCTTGTTCTTCTCACCTCTAAAATGTCCTCTGAGCTTTGATTGCATCATCAGACACTAGCGGGGGAAAATAATATTAACCAAAAATATCATGTTTTACCTCCCTCGACTACCCCTACCTGTCATCAAGAGAAAATGCTCAGCTGTGTCACTCGGAAATACATCACAGTACAGAAGAAAAATGCTAATTAAAGCTTTTTAAAGCTTTCTTTTTCAACTGTATGTCAAAGCTATTGCCTCTTCTACAGCAAAGCACAGCAAAGTACACGTGCAGTACACAACTGACCATGGCAATCCGTATAAAAGAATTATGAAAACACAGCAGAACGAGAAAATAGCCTGAAAAGAATTCGAACCTGCCACAAACCAGAGAACTTAATTTAAGCCTTAATCAGGCTTGAACCACAAAATGCATGAACAGATCATCATTAGCATTCTACATGCCCTAATGTCTATCAGGGTGAAGTTGAGGCTTTGTCTGAGGGGGAAGACATGAGTGCTCCCCTGGGATGAGTAATAAGTGGGCTGTGCTAAGAAGAGCACAGCTGTCACAGGGTTGTGTGACATGCTGGTCCAGGTCAGCAGTTCCTCAGGGAGAGGAACACACACATGCATGCAGGCACACATACCCTCATCAATCCCACCTCACCATTATAATCTTACATTATCATGCAACATGCTGTACCACCAGTCCGCATGACTACTTACACGTCATAGTATCACACGGATACATGGTCAAAACACAAAAATATTCAACATTTCAGCATAAATCAGTCATTCAAATGTAAAAAAAAATCATTCAGAGTAGTTTAATATATAATGGTAAATTGTGGCGAAACTTGCCAGTTCAGATTTATTTATAAATGGCAGTTCAGCCATTTTATTTACTATCCAAATCAACCAGTGAGCCTGTATGTATCTTTTATAATTATACAAATGTTTATTTGTAATTTTGATCATGGTAACGTAGTGGAAAAGCTAAGTGTGAAATACAATTGCCTGCATGTTATGTTTGTAAGCATCTATAAAGACATTTATACCAGGTTATAATGCATTCATAAGGCATTATAAATGTGTTCATAAATATTTATAAAAATGAATTACACTGAATTACACTTTATAGCCATGTTTATTATATATTTTGAATGGTTAATATAACGCATTATAAGTAGTGTTAATAACACGTTATACTGTCGGTGCCAAAGAAGTCAGTCCCAGCTTGGAGAGTGTAAAGATAGAGTTCCAATATTTTATTTGTCACTGCTTGTGCTGTTAGGGCTGCATCTTTGGGGCTTCAGTCCTGAATATTCAGATGCTTCAAACAGTATAATATTGGATATGCAGTGTTAAGTTAGTGAAAAGCTAACAGTGGTGTAAATGAACAGTGGTGTACAGTGACATTCCCACATTGGGTAAAACACGACTGATTGCAGCACTAGTTAAAAATCTGACATTTTAAGCCTGTAATGTGCTTTATTGTGTACGTTTTAGTGTTTCAGTAAATTCTTCAGGAAATACTTGTTGAATTGTTGAATACAAGTTGAAGCCATACTCTTAACACTGGAGGAGGCTTTAGTATGCTTCACTTTACTTAGAGCTGACAAATACAAGTTATGAGCTCTTATAATTTGTTATGAACAATACTTATAATGCATTATGTTACATGTAATGCATTTTTATAAATAATTATTGCCATGTTTACAATGCCTTATGACATGTTATGAATGTGTTTATAGATGCTTACAAATGTGACATTCATAGTAAGTAGAACCTCAAAACCTTATCTGGAATACATCATAAAACAAGGTCTTAAGCCTCTCATAATCATTTGATGTAATATCTTTATCTTTTAAGGCTAAAGGCTATGGACATCTGGTTCCTGTCATCACCACTGTGAACAATTCTGACTCACTAATAATCTCTAATACAGAACATTTTACATCAAACTACTTGGAATGACTTAATAATGCAGATTTGCAATTTGAAAAATTGTTGGAATTCCCCTATAAGAACATCAAATTAAGGTAAAAGTAAAGATGTTGTCCTGCAACAGTACATCCAAGCCAAGGACCATTCAGGAATCATTTTTAAGAGACTTTGGTTCTTCTCAGTGTTGCAGGCAGCAGTACAAATGTCCTCCCTAGAACCAATTAGCGGTTTTTACATTTAAGAAAGTTACAGAGCTAAGCAGTTACACAAGTCCATTAGGCCATCGATACTAAAGCAATCAGTCATCAGCAGTTTGGATTATTCATGACGACTTTTGTAAGCCCATCAGCTGGAGTGGGTTGTTATACAGATAAGCTTTGTTGGTCCATCAGTTGGTTTTAACCACTGGCCTCTGTCCACTGTCATCCTGATAGTACACAGAAATATTTGCAGGCGCTATCTAGGAAGCACTTAAGCCATGCCAATGATCTCCTCCCATATGGAAATGAGAAAATATTGGCAGGACAAGGTCAGGCCTACTTTGGTATGCCACAGAATTTGCATCAGGGCCCAGGGGCCTGGGCCTCATCTGTGGGAAGGCAATGTGCACATTCTGATGATGACTGTGTGTAAAAGGACACGAGAAAGCAAATGAAACAAGTGCAATATGAATCACAAATTAGCACCAAACAGGAAAGCTCTACTAATGGGTAGACACTCATGTTTCATAGGGAGGGAAAGAAACTGTCACTTTATTACAGCAGAATTAAATACACTGGTTCCAGTTATGAGAAGGGGGGGGGGGGTTCTCGCACTGAATCACTCTAAAAAACAGGAAGTTGTGGTCAGCATTATCAGATATTAATTTCCTGTGGGTGCTTCGATCATCAAACCCTGATTAAGTAGGTCAGATGACTGCTCTTCCACTGGTCCTATTAACATTGTTAAAAGTTTAAGAGGCAGCTCTTAATTCTGAGTGCTCCTGATGTAATCTAATCGAGCACCTTTGGCAATAGTGCAGGGAGAGTAAAATACACTGCTGCGTTAAGCAAGACGCCATCTTTGCCTGGGGGTTCAAGCGGAGAACCGTGGCTGCACAGAAGTGATGGAGCTGAGAGTTCATTAATTCCAGAGCCCTTTACTCACAGTCAACATCAACTGTTAGGGAGAGCACAGAGGCACATAAACACATACACACATTTGTTTTTGCACTGTTTGAAAATGCAGGCTGTTCGTGGTGAAAGGGGCAGCAGAAATGGTCCAATTAACACTAAAAATAATTTCTATAAAGTTACCATTTTGGTAATTAGCCTTTATTAAAACAGACACAATATTCCTATATCAAATATATCTGACATATGCGTAAGCATCTGGAAATGATGAGATTTTATTTTTATTTGGCATTTTCTACTTTTCTGTAGTCCAGAACACATTCGGTGATGCTGAAGTCTGGACTCTGGGGTGGTCAATCCAATGTTCTGAGAACACCAACAGCTTTTCAAGAGTTTTCTTCTTTTTTCCTGTTTCCTTCTCTCAGTGAGGGCTTCTTAAGAGCTACACATCCTTTCAGACTCATAGTGTTGAGTTGTCTGTTCACAGTGGAAGGATGGACAGAAACACTGCGCAATAACGTGTTTTGTGTCCGGATTGTATCTGAATAGGCTTTAGCTAGACTTTAGTGAAGAGTGGCGACAAGCTTGGCTTGGGTGATTTCGGCCTAGAATGCATGAAAGCACTTGGGTTGAGGCTAAGTCAGCCTTGCATATCCTCCATCTGTAGTTTGCTTGTTTAAAATCTGACCTGCTAGTTGATGCTTGGTAGATGTGTTTTCATGCACATAACTGTATATAGATGACAAAAAAGCATTTCAGTTGCACTTGTCTTAAATGTGGTCAAGATCCATGTCTGACCACCTCTGAATATGATTTGAGGGATACAGTCATGATCTGATCACAATGTGTTCTTAGGATGTTTACACCTGATTTTTCATGGGGTCAATTGCAAGCCAAATGTGATCTGATCACCAAAAGCATGTTAATGCAAGGTGTAAATGGGCTTAAAAGTACTTATATGTAATAATTATATGTCTTGTATGTGTCAGCTATATATATAATATATATATATATATTAAAGATCTAAACATTTGCCTCTCCTGAGAAGGCAGGTTATCTCTTTCCTTTCTCTGGTTGTCCTACATAGGACATTTTTTCAATGAAAATGTACAAAACCAAACACACACTCAGACAGACAGACAGAACCCATCAGTGGTTGAAATAGCATAGGTAATAGAGTGCCATGTGAAATCGGTTGAAAGTGATTTGACTGCCATTCAAATGGCTTTTGTGGAAGGCAGTGTGGGAGCAGGGTCATACTGGCTGAGATTGAGAGCGTACTGGAAAATAGCGAGCAGCTCACTATCCTCCACACTGCGCATGTTGGCAAATCCTCAGTAGTATCATCAGAGGGGTCTGTTGCTGGGTATAAGTGCACTATGAGGCCGGTATGGCTTAGACGGTGCTACACCGCATCTCAATGGCCTGGATGTAAGCAAGGTGTCAGTACTGGCCTGCCTGCCTCTTTTTCACCCCAATCACCATGACAACCCTCTGACTCCAGCAGCATGCGGATCCACTCCTTCTTCCCCCATCCCCCACTTCATTTCTCTCTGCTCCTTTTTTCCCCTCCTTTAGCCATAGCATCTGTCGCTAATTTCACCCTGGCACAACTTCATCTCTCTCTTCCTTTTTCTATTACAAAGCATAAATCTTAACCTATAATCTCTTAAAGTTAGCAAGCCGTAGGATTTGTGCTTGTAAAATGGCTGGTTTCTCTTGCATATCTCTTTCTAATCTCTTTATCACTCTCTTTCTTATCCACAAATGCCTCTCCCTTCCTTATATTACTGCACCTCCAGCCCAGAATTACTTTATCACTTGCATATGATGCTTTCGAGCTTGTCTCTTCAGTATGTGGGCGCAAGCTATAAAAATTGGATGAAATCTACAGCATACACTAAGGAAAGAAACAGCATTTAGGGTACAAATGCTGTCACTGGTGTAGTACTCACAAGAATACGGCTTCAGTGCCTTTAGCTAGGGAACAAAATTGTACAATGTTCCATTGCAGAAGTTGTACTGACTTCATAAATGATAAAAAAAAAGCACAAATATGCACCTTTCTCCAGGGAAAGGGAACATTGTGTAGCTTTAAATCTCATTTAAGGCACACAATAGGATCTTGAGGACCACTGCTGTACCTTTGAGGGTGCATGTGCATTGTTTGTACCTTGAAGAAATAAAAATTTCCTGCACAGTACCCTTTTTACCGACCGTGTAACAAAATATCATGCAAAAACCTTGTGTTTATTAGTGGGGCTTTTTGCTTGTTTCTTTGCAGAATTGAAAAACTTGAGCTAATCTTTGGGATCCATCTGAAGTTAAGAATGTTTTCTGTTACTGTTGTGAAGATACAAGGTATTGGTAACAGACAGTATGTAAAATTGTGCAATGCACAGTGATTATGCAGTAAAATCAGTAAGATCAGCAATAACATGCAATAAAAAAAATAAAAATATGTAAAAAGCATATCTCTAAGTCATTCAGTGTAATATGTTGGCAGTTACTTTGATTAGCTAGCTACATTCTACTAAGGAGCTGCATTTTTTTTTCATTTAGACCAGGGGTGCAGCGCTTTTACTGCCCTCTTGAGGCTCCACAGCAGAATTAGATTTTTAGGTAAAAATAAAATAATCCTCCTTTGCCATAAACTAAAACTCTGCTGATCATTCAAACTGTTTTACATAAAAATAGCTTTTAAACGCTGAAGCTGTATCTGTATATCTGCTAATTCACCAGCCTTGAAAACTGGCACGCAAACAGCAGGTCACTATAGTAACACAGACAACAATGTAAACCGGCTAGTAGCTAATAAAAAAGCTAAGAAAAAGACTTTAGATGAACATCGATAATTAGAGACTAATAGACTTATTTGTGTTCATCACGCCATCTGATTTCCCGATACGTTTAATCTGCAACGAGAAACTGTCAAACACTAAACGTGGCGAAGCTGAAGCGAGTTCCTAATTCTTCATTCTTCTTGTTTGAATTTTCCCGTTCCACTGTAATTGGTGTAGCAGTTCCATTCTGGTAGCTCAGGCACTATTTAAGTTGGAACAGGAAAATTTAAACAAGAAACTTAAGAATGAGGAGCTGACATGAAAATAAAAAATGAATCGCTGAGAGACATTTTACAAGCAACTATTCTACTTTTGCGGAAAAGTTTCCGGACTAGATGCAGCTAGCTGAGCTAAAGCCTACAACAGAGCAATGTGAGTCTGCGTTTTCATTTATATTTTTAGCCTGTACCAAGATGGTAAAATGGACATAAAAGGCTGTGGCTCTCAAGCACAAAAATGTTCTCAAGGTGGTTTGATTTTTACTGAAAGGACAAAATGGCTCTTATTAATATTTGGATTGCCGACCCCTGACTTAGACATGAAGTTGGCAATCGGGCTGTTTCAATGAATTTTTTTTTCCAACTTCAACTCACTACTTGGAAGTGTGTCACACTCACAAGTGGCCAATTCTGAATAAATTCCTTGTCTAAATGTTTGGTTTAGAACCGTGGTGTATCATCTACACTAGTAAAGTGATCAAGGTGTGTCAGCCAGGTACAATGGAATACTTTGCAATTTAAAGCCCAGCAAGCTGAATTATACAGTTTCTCAAATATTAAGTATTTTAAAGTACCCAGCTGAAAAAAACCCATAAAAATCATTAAGTATTTTTGTTGGTTCCTGATGGTTTTGTTGTCTGTTTTGGCAGTTTAACAGGTGACCAATGGCTGATTTTAAATGCATTTGATGGTTTCCTAATATGATCGACAGATATTCTACAGGAAACCACTGGTCTTAATTGAAAATCTTTAAGCCAATGCCCATTAGAAAGCAAAACTATTTGGTTTTAATCCTAAAGGTTTCTAATGGGCCTTTCTCAGCAGGGTAGTGCACATCTACGGCTTAAAAACAGCTTTGTCCACAATTTGTTAGGTTATAAAAGACAAATGCATCAGCATGCAATGAAGTTTTGTTGCTTAAGTCAACACTTTCGTTAACTCCATCCCACATGAGCTAATATAGATGGCCTCCAAAATATAGCTGAGGGGAAACAAAGGAATGTTCCAGTACTGAAACAAGGATACGTTTTATGTTATCAGGATTTGATAATGTGCCATTTGCATTGTCACTGGTGCTTGAAAACACACTGCATGATTCCACAGAAATGTACTTTTCTGCATGGCTGCACCCACAGCAGCCGTTGAAAGCTCTGTTATATCTTTGCAGAGTTTTTGCATTTAATAGCTAAAATACTTTGTGTAAATCTATTGAAGTAATCCTAAAATTTACCTCAGCAAATAAAAAGTAAACACTTGGTGCTTTTTAGCTATACAGTTTACATTGCTCCTGCTTTGTCACAATTTCCCTTTATATGCTCTCCTTTCATATTGCCAACAAGGCGATTAATACATGCTCTCTCGCTCTCTCTCACCTGCGGAGACAATCATTTAAAACTCAGCACTCTATACTCCATTAATAGATCCCCAAGAAACCTTTACTTCCTAATGATAAAAAAACAGCTTGTGTTTTATTAAGTACATTTTTTATGTAACTCCTCCCTCCCCTCTACGATGGCATCCCTCTGTTATCTTATTAACCCTTTCAGACACTTTATCTTCATCTTTAACTCATTAAAATCTGCCCCGGAATTGGTTGGTGCATGTTCTGTCTGCTAGTATGTCCACTGTTACTATACAGTCATAAGCAAAAGTTTAGGTCAAAATACATAAAACATCATCTACAGAGAACACAATATGGCACATTTTAATAAGCTATTATGCAATGAAACGTAGAGGCTGTGTTAACATATCTTAACTTAGAAAACCAACAAAATGTATTTTGACCAGTGGTGTCAAAACATTTTCATTCAACTATAAAATGAGGCCTCCACAAAACGTATGGCACATTTTATATTTTGTCTTTTTTTCCCATATGTTAGAAATACGCTTGGCAAATAAACAGAAATTATGCACTAAAATATGCAAAAAATGCAATATTTAGCCAGAGGTGTTGCATACAACTGTATAAAAGAAGCATCATGCTGCCTTGTTGGATGTACGGTGATAGTTTCTGAGGGAGTGAGCACACATTAAGGCAAGAATTTATTTTGCTGTGCAAAGCTTATTATTGATTTGTTTCATCAAAGCAACAAAAAATCACAACTGTAGTGTGTACTGCTTCCTCAAAATGTCACAATTTTAGCAATTTTTTAGATCTTGTTTAAATGTAAGAATGTATGCAACAACAGCATTGAGAAATCTCATTATTAACTCTCTAAATTCCCAGACTTCTACATTTTAAGGCTTTTTATTTAATAATTCCATGAAAAACATACTGTAAATTATAAAAGCGGGAAATGAAAGCCTGGACTTGCTTACAGGTGCTTAAGGGGTTAAAAGAGAGGAGTAGATTAGACAGAAGTAGCTGTTTTTTGTTTGGGTTACATATTGATCAGCCTCAATCCTCTTGCTGAATCCAGTCAGTTTAGGTTTTCTGCACAAATGAGCATCAGTCACAGTGCATGGTGGCATCAACATTCTTGCTATAGCCCACTCACTTAGCCCCTAAATGCCTGTAGCTGTGAGGGAACAACTTTACCCCAGTGACAAATCCAATCAAGACTAACAGAAGAAACTGTGGAATTCCATTTTAGTCTCAGCTGGTCTTTCCCTTTCAACAGTGTCTGATTTGGACTCATCAAAGGCGAGGTGCTATCTCTCACCAGCAGCTCCGCCTCTGAGCATCTGAGGACAGGCTGCAACATCACACAACATCACAGATCTCACATCTCCACAGCTGCCATCAAGCACATGCGATTTATTCAACTAATGAAAGCAAAATTAACTGTTAAGTGACCACATCTAGAGTAAGGCAACAGACCACAGTACGATCTGTTTGTACTTGTCCTGTACACAGTGTTTAGAAACCCCAGCCGTGCTGATGTTTCTTATATACTCATTCCACCACAGCTGAGAATGTTATAAATAATATGAATGAATAAATAATAGCAAATAATATCTGGTCTGCAAGGGTCCTCTGATGGTCCATTTCCATTGATAAGGATAGAGGGGGCCTGACAAATCTACAGCATCCTTTACTTGTTTAATCTCCAGTCAAATGGCCATTATTTACGAAGCCCCACTGCTGATATCCTGTATGAATAAAAAATAATGCACAGCCAAAACTTACTAAGGCATGGGAACAACATAATTAAGCCATGGCCACAACTTAGTAAGGCATGGGAATGAGATACAAATGGATGGACACAATTTAGTAAGGCATGACCTTAGTCATGGCTATGACGTCATTATCTCATTCCTTAATAAGTTGCGGCCACACATTATTTTTAATTTTATGCAATATCACAAGCAGGAGATATTCTTCCATGCATCTAAACTTCATTCTTAGAAGTAGGTTGCATTTTCTGTTTCCAAATAATCCCAAACACATTCAGTGATGTTCAGGTCTGGATCCACAAGTCTGAAAACACAAGCAAGCTTGTTTTCTTCTTTTGTTGCCTATTTTCCTTTCTTCATGACAGCTGCAGATCCTTTCCCATATCGCTGAGTTGTCTTCTCAATGTAGAAAACCTCTGGGGTTTTTCAGATCTGAGGTTTGGGGGATCTTGCTAGCAATGACATCAGTCAAAGGCTCATCAGTGCTCACTCATGCACTATTAAGACAGACTGAGCAGGCTATTCCAACACATCACAAGCCATTGATATAAGATTCAGACTCGTTTAAAAATTATATTTAAAAACACTGCATTAACATTAACACAATTGCAATTCAATACAAAGTCTGGTGCTGCAGCAGCTCTCCACTCACATCTGTTTCTGCTATTTTTCAAATGATTTTGTGTTGCATGTGAAGGGTAACTGTGAGTGACTGAATTCTTGGAGGACATACCAGCTGCGTCCTTTGATTTCTCAGAAATAGAGAGCTTTTCTGGGTCACATTCAAGGAATCCTATAAAACAGAGGCCTTTAGTGACGTAACAGCCGAGAAATGCAACCTTCCTCAGGTACCTCCTTGGCTACAGCTACAACATAGTTGTGTGCCATGCTTTCATGCTATGCATTGTTTGTTTTTCCTTGCTGATTGGTTGTGTTGTACTACTTGGGTACTACTAAAGGACCCTGTCTTGTTCCAGTCTTGGGGTAAAGGGGACAAATTTTTGT
Organism: Pygocentrus nattereri; assembly: GCF_015220715.1. NCBI lineage: Eukaryota > Metazoa > Chordata > Actinopteri > Characiformes > Serrasalmidae > Pygocentrus > Pygocentrus nattereri. The sequence continues at coordinate 32,723,948 of NC_051219.1, read as the reverse complement.
TGAGACCACCCAAGGTCAATGCCTTATTACTGAATATCAACAAAACCTTCAAAAAGAATAAAACACTCTATTCTCTACTTGTTTCTCTGATGACAGATCAGAATGTTATTATTACTGTGTTCTCATTTAATAACAAAAATAGATGTATGTTGTTTGGATTATATTTTGACTTTGGAGAAGGACCTCACAACACAAGACTATAATATAATAACAATAATATCTATAATAAATAATACTATTTTAGGGTTTATATCACTTGTATATATCATTCATATATTCTGCTCGGAGTCTCGGTCTCACCACTCCTGGTCTCGGTCTTGACTCATACCTGACTAATACAGTATTGGTCTTGGTCTTGCTGTCCAGGTCTCAGTCTTGACCACAACACTACTGATTGATCTGCATTTCTTTTGCCAGTTTTGCCCTATATGAATATGTATATGTACTCTACCCCTTTTGAAAAAAATCTTTGCCTGGAATTTATTTCCTGATGTCATACTGGACTATTATAAAACATGCAGTCAACCATGCCTTATATTACAACACATTGGTCTGAAATAGTTCTTTAATGTTTGTTTTTTGAGTGCATAATTAGTTGAAGGAGTGCTGAAATGAGTGGATTCCAGATGCAGTTTGATCTTGATTTCCTAACTAAATTATATTTAATAGCTTAGCACACATGCACATGCATAAATATCTGCAATCAAGACATAATCAAGACAAGGCATGAAGAAATGAACTGTATGCAACAAAAAGCTGCACAGGACTATAAGTCAATCAAAATGAATGATAAACAGAAATCAGTTTGTTAGTAAAAGACAAGTGGGCTGATTAGAAAAAGTACAAGCCACTACAAACAAAGTGCGCCTCTTCTCTTAAAGATAAAGGGGCCAAATGGAATCAAAAGCCAATGCCACAGAAGAACTGTTTTGGTTGCGTAAAGAATGTTTAAATGTGTCTTTGGAAATGAGATGAGAGTGTGAAGAGAATTCTCAAAGCTTAAAGAGTCTGCAGACATAGCAAGGGTTCTATATCAAGAAAAGGTGTTCTGTAGAAGTGCAATCAAGAACCATTTAGGAACCTTAAGAGTGAACACGGCAGGTGTTTCTGATAACACACAAACAAGCGCACGCACACACACACACATACACACACAGTCAGAGTAGCTGTTTAAAGCATGTTCTATATTGTTAATGTGAGGACACTGTGCCCTTTCCGCCTCCCTCCTCCTTCGCTTTGCTCTTTCTGGGTATGGCCTCCTGAAGGCGGCCCAGCTGTGGCCTCAGCTCTCTCTCTCTCTCTCTCGCTCTCTCTATCTCTCTCCGTCTCTCTTTCTCTCTTCCTCTCCGCACTGATGAGAGATGACAGCGCTAGTTGGCCCTGATTCCTGAGTGTGCGAGGGCAAAGCGCACACAGGGGGAGAGAGAGCGAGACAGAGGGAAAGAGAGAGAAAGAGAGAGAGAGAGAGAGAGAGAGAGAGAGAGAGACAGAGAGAAAGATGGTGTCCAAGAAAGAGAAAGAAGTAAAAAGATGAAGAGAAAATGAGTAGAAAGAAAGAAAAGACAAGAAATCGAAAGATGGAAAAAGAAAGAGGGAGAGGGACAGAGACAGAATGAGAGAGCGAGACAGAGAGAGATAGGAAAGAGGAAGGATGAAAGAAGTAAAGAAAGAAAAAAGAGGGAGAGAATGCAAGAGAACAGAAGACCAAGGGAGGGCAAGAAAGAAAGAAAGAAAGAATGAAATGAAAGAAATGGAGAGGGTGAGTGAAAGAGTGGTGAGAGATACTGCTCTGGCCTTTGACATCAGTTACAGAATCAGCTGCATGTTACAGATATTGTGTGTGTGTGTGTGTGTGTGTGTGTGTGTATAAGTGTTTGGGTAAATTACTCTGATATTCTCTTTACACAAACTGTACACCCATCAGGCGGCACAAATACTCAACATACACAGGGAAGACAGGATGAAGGGACAAAGAGAGAGAGAGAATGAGAGAGAGAATAGCAGTGTGTCCACTTCCAAACTCAATTATGGAGCCATGATGGTCTGTGTAATTCATTCTGGTTGAGAGCTCCAAACAGGACAGGTCAGCATGTCCTATACACAGCCAACCTGCTCTCTGCTAAACAAGGTTACAGCACACTCATTACCAACATGATCAGTGATCAGGTTGCTAACATTACCTGATAATATTACATGCCAACATGATAATATTACAGGCTAACATGGTAAGGGTAATTAGCAGTGATTAAATGGGGAAAAATGTTTAAGTGGGATGCTGTCTTAGACAACAGGGGTGAGGTTCAGTTATGAGCTGTTGCAATATTTTTTGTTTTAGCAGAGGAAAAGGGCATTTTCAGATATATTCCTGTCATGTCATGTAGCTCTCAAATATGGCTGAAATTAAAATATTGATAATCAACATCTTAAAGGGGCACTTTGTAATTTTTCAATCTGCCGCATCTGTAGCATAGGATCAATTAGCATGGACAGTAATTAATTGCCCTGTACCAAGAAAACAAAAATAAAAAACAATGGAACTTAATAAGCAACCGCCGCATAACCTAAAATATACTTATAATTCAATTGTTTCAGCCCCTGACTTCCATTACAGGTGCTTTTTTGAGCAGTGAGAAACCAACAAGGCATTGCAGACCTTTAGAGGAGGCCATTTATATGAAGATAACACATACATCCATCCATTTTCTAAGCCGCTTCTCCCTCAGGGTTGCGGGTGGGGTGCTGGAGCCTATCCCAGCGGTCATCAGGCGGAAGGCAGGATATACCCTGGACAGGTCGCCAGACCATCGCAGGGCAGACAGACAGACAGACATACACAATCACTCACACACTTACACTTAGGGTCAATGTAGCATGTCCAACTGGCCTGATTGCATGTCTTTGGACTGTGGGAGGAAACTGGAGAATCCGGAGGAAACCCATGCAGACACGGGGAGAACATGCAAACTCCACACAGAGAGGACCCGGTCACCCAGCTGGGGAATCGAACCCAGGCCCTCCTCACTGTGAGGCAACAGAGCTACCCACCACACAACCGTGCAATGAAGTTGGGACGTTGCGTAAAACAGAATACAATGATTTGCAAATCCTTTTCAACCTACATTCATTTGAATACACTACAAAGATATTTAATGTTCAAACGGATAAACTTTATTGTTTTTTGCAAATATTCACTCATTTTGAATTTGATGCCTGCAAAACGTCCCAAAGAAGTTGGGACAGGGGCGTGTTTACCACTGTGTTACATCACCTTTCCTTTTAACAACACTCAATAAGCGTTTGGGAACTGAGGACACTAATTGTTGAAGCTCTCTAGGTGGAATTCTTTCCCATTCTTGCTTGATGTACAACTTCAGTTGCTCAACAGTTCAGGGTCTCGGTTGTCATATTTTGCACTTCATAATATGCCACATATTTTCAATGGGAGACAGGTCTGGACTGCAGGCAGGCCAGTCTAGTACCTGCACTCTTTTACTACGAAGCCACGCTGTTGTAACACGTGCAGAATGTGGCTTGCCATTGTCTTGCTAAAATAAGCAGGACGTCCCTGAAAAAGACGTTGCTTGGATGGCAGCATATGTTGCTCCAAAACCTGTATGTACCTTTCAGCATTAATGGTGCCTTCACAGATGTGCAAGTTACCCATGCCATGGGCACTAACACACCCCATACCATCAGAGATGCTGGCTTTTGAACTTTGAGCTGATAACATTCCGGACAGTCCTTTTCCTCTTTGGCCTGGAGGACACGATGTCAAAAACAATTTGAAATGTTGGCTCGTCAGACCACAGGACACTTTTCCACTTTGCGTCAGTCTATCTCAGATGAGCTCGGGCCCTGAGAAGCTGGCGGTGTTTCTGGGTGGTGTTGATATGTGGCTTTCATTTTGCGTGGCAGAGTTTTAACTTGCACTTGTAGATGGAGCGACGAACTGTGTTCACTGACAGTGGTTTTCTGAAGTGTTCCTGAGCCCATGTGGGAATATCCATTACAGAATGATGTTGGTTTTCATTGCAATACCGCCTGAGGGATCGAAGTTCACGGCATTCAATGTTGGTTTTCTGACTTGCCGCTTACTTGCAGAGATTTCTCCAGATTCTCTGAATCTTTTGATGATATTATGGACTGTAGGTGATGAAATCCCTAAATTCCTTGCAATTGCACGTTGAGAAACGTTGTTCTTAAACTGTTGGACTATTTGCTCACGCAGTTGTTCACAAAGTGGTGAATCTCGCCCCATTCTTGCTTGTGAACGACTGAGCCTTTCAGGGATGCTCCCTTTATACTCAATCATGACACTCACCTGTTTCCAATTAACCTGTTCACCTGTGGAATGTTCTAAACAGGTGTTTTTTGAGCATTCCTCAACTTTCCCAGTCTTTTGTTGCCCCTGTCCCAACTTCTTTGGAACGTGTTGCAGGCATCAAATTCAAAATGAGTGAATATTTGAAAAAACAATAAAGTTTATCCTTTTGAACATTAAATATCTTGTCTTTGTAATGTATTCAATTAAATATAGGTTGAAAAGGATTTTCATTGTAATTGGTGTTGTACATGTAATGTGTATTTAATATCACCATGATGTTTGTTGTATTTAAACTCTCCAAGTACTGCAGTAATTATCTTATTTCACTGTTAAGTTATGGTTGAAAACAAAAGGATTAGATACTTGAAACGCCCAATGAGAAATTATCCAAACATGATCTTTTCCTCTGTGATATCTACGTAGAAGCAGCCTAGCAAGCTCTCTTGTTGATTAGGACACAAGAAGCTGAACTGAAGGCCTAATGTATCACATAAATGACCAACATAATTAGGAACTGACCGTGGAGTCAATCGTGTTTTGATTCTCAATGCGTGGGAGCAATTAAAAGTCGCTCTAGGTCTTCTGGATACATCACTGACTGTGAATACAAGTGGTAGGCAAGCCAACGCATTGGGTCAGATGTTAGAAATGGAAAACAGTGGCAGCAGCTCTATGGCCTCGTATCGAAAGAGACTGCAACATACAATGCAAAATAAATGCCAGTATGTCTGTTACAATTTTAAAATACCATATACATAAAATGTGTTTAATCTAGATTAGCCAAAATGTGAATTGCCAGCTTAGTGCTAACATACTACCAGAATCCCATAGACACGCTGGCAGAAGTTAAGTATTTACATTAACAGTAGACGTTAGTGGGTGGAGTGGCATGTCTTAAGAGCTACAACGCAGTGGAGACATTACAAGCAAATTACATTGCTACACTTTGTTATTCATGGAAAGCACTTTTCATTTTTTTGTATTGGGATCCCAGTTAAAAAAATTATTCAATCTAATTAGAAACTGTAACAATTTTTTTGCCAAAATATATTCACTTAAATTTATTTTAAATGGTGTTTGTTTTATATGCTGTGAAAGGTAACACTGTTGATATAATTGGGCTAATTGTACTAACCATAGGGCTGCTCAGTAGCATCACATTTAGAAATATAACCTCAATGGTAAGGAATGAATCTAAGCTCCATTCTGAATTAATTAATTCATCATCTAAACTGCTTATCCTCCTGGGTTGTGGGGGGGTGCTAGAGCCTATCCCAGCCCTCACTGGGTGGAAATAAATGTTTTAAAAGTTTTAAATAAAACATAAAATGTGTTTAATCTAGACTGACCAAAAATGTTAATGTGAATTGTCATCCCATAGACACACTGGCAGAAATTGTCATTACCTTTCCTTGTTTTCGGACAAGTTTTGACATCTAGGCCTCAAACTGAAGGCCTTGCTCTGTTAGTAATAGTTCACCACTGGTTTTGTGTGAGCAGTTTTCTGGTCTTTTATTACAAAATTATGACTGATAATGTGCTACAGATGTGGAAGACAGATGAGGTTGATAAAACACATTCCCTTTTACTGATTACATAACAACACTAATCCAAAGGGGACGGAAAGGGGGGTGGCAGTTTTACAAGAGAGATGACATTTCCAACACCCCCCCGTTAAATCAAGCCCTGGTAATCAGAGCAGATTTATTTTAGTAAGACCTGCTCTTTGTAGAGCATGGAGGGCCTGCAGTGGGAACTGCTTTGAATAGCCCAGGAGACAGACTATGTGCACATTAGAGACAGCAGTAATAGCTCCCGTGTCATAGGAATTTACACTTCATTGTAGTTTCTCTACGCCAGAGAGTGGGAGAAGAAAGCCATGCCTAATCCCTGTGAATAAAGCAGACAGGTGCTTCCGCTGCCACTTCGCCACAGGAGGAGCACTGCCAGCCGTGTGTGAGGCTAAATAAGAGACTGCGGCATGAAAAAAAGGAACAAAAAAGGACGACTGTTTATGACAACAAGCGCAGCACTCGCCAAGCCCTATTAGCCTAGAGGGAAGCACCCTCCCGTACGCTGTGTAAATGTTGTGAATGTCCTGCGCTACACTGTTTTCATGCTAAAAGGATGCACCTTAATTAGTGTCTGTCAGAGGTGAAGGAGGTTAAGACTGTTGTAGATACAGCAGGAGATTTGTATGCAGGAGGATGCTTGTGTGTGCGTGCGCTTTCACGACAGGTGGGCGTGCGTGTCTGAGCACAGCTAGTCATTGTTTGTCACCATCATTTGTGACATTTTAATAGCTGCGGGCGTCATCACTTGCTCTCTCCTTGCTTTTATACATACAAACACACCCTCTTGCTTTATCTTTCTCACTTTCAGCCTTGTCTCCCTATCATTGGGAAAGTCAGTTTTCTGACTGTCATTTCCACGTAAACAAACACACAACTGTCTTATTCCTGCTCCGCCCACATAAGCGTTCTTTTGGTGCTACTGATGCGTGGTTGGATAAGCTTTACAGACTAGTGTCAAAAAGCCATTTAACCCAGTGGTGAAACTACTGCAGGGGACAGTCACATTCCCCCCGCTGTTTACGTCCCAAAATGTTTACTAGGCCCTCCTATATAGACATTGACAAAACTGTACATCCACAAAAAGATCTTGATATATTTGAACATGATATATTTGTTTTGAATTTTTAAACCTTACGTAGGCAGTCTAATCAAAACATTCATATCAACGTTAGATGCCAGTTGGTGCAGTGACACGCCTTGAGAGCAACAACTTATTTGAGACATTACAATAGCAAGCATACAAGCAAATTACATTGCTACACTTTTTAATCATGGAAAGAAATTTTCTGTGAACTTTTAATTTCTTTGTACTGGGCTCCTATTGAAATTAATTATTGAGCCTATTTGGAAACTGCAACTGTAACCCAAAATATCTAAACTTTAAGTGATCTTAAATGGTGTTTATTTTGTATGCTATAAGACTACATTTACATTTGCAGCATTTAGCAGACACTCTTATCCAGAGCGACTTACAAGAAGTGCTTTGTCTATCTAGTATCTTTGCTAGTTACCAAAAGGTTAGAGAGAAAGCGAGTCCTGAGCTCAGATACTACTAAGAAACAAAAAGTCACTGTTGATACGCAAAGAAAAAGGAACAGAGTTGAACACAGAACAGTGCAATACAATAAAATACAAAATACATAAGTGCAGTACAATACATGACCATCAATACTTAACTCAGTGGTCATTTAAGTGCTGTACTGACTATTGACATATCTGGGCTAATCAGGCTAATCATAGTCCTGCTCAGTAGCACAGCATTTTAAAATATAAATTCGATTCTAAGAAACGAATTTAAGCTGAAATCTGAATTTATTTATTTATCATCTAAGCCACGTATCATCCTGGGTCATAGGGGGGCTGGAGCCTATCCCAGAAGTCATTAAGCGAAAGGCAGGACACACCTTGGATGGGTAGTCAGCCCAGCAGACACAGACACACTCACACCTAGGGGCAATTTAGTATCTCCAATTGCTCTGACTGCATGTCTTTGGACTGTGGGAAGAAACCAGACTACCCACGCAGATACAGGTACAGCATGCAAACTTCACACAGAGGGGACCTTGTTCACCTGTCCAGGGAATCGAACCCAGGCTCTTCTTGCTGCGAGGTGGAAAGTTCACTACCCCAAATAGACCTCTGAAGTCATGTCATCATTCTGTAGTTGTCATGCCAACATAAGGTTTCTAGGTTTTTTTCTCCATGGGAAACACGAATGGCAATGGAACATACTTTTTTGTTCTGAATGTCACTAGACTCTCTGATTTACTACTTAATTCTGAGATTAAGTTGTCAAAATATGAATACTGCTATATATGCATGCTAACACTGCTACACACTGAACTGAAATTATAAGCCTAACAACCTCACTAAAATACCCCAGACAAACCAGTAGGCTTTGTCAGGGCTGGTATTTAACTTGCTTTCACAGTAGCTGCCTAAAGGTCAAGGAGGTGGCGTTACTGTATAGTATTATTATATTATGTTATAGTTAATAATAGAACGACACACAATTTCACTGGTCTACGTCATTTTAATCAACGTCCTGTAAAGCTTGTCCAACCCCACAACAACTGGAATGAAAAAGTCCTTCTCCACTGAGCAATGCCAACACGTAACTGAAAGACAAAACTGTGTTGGATGTAATACATTTCATACAGAACATTCGTACAACCCCCATCTCTCCATTCAGCACCTTCCTTCTATTCTCACTAATCTGCGCTCTATCTAATCTCTTTCTATTTTGGCTCTTTTCAAAAGAGATCATCTCCACCAGACGCTCACAATGCACTCTCATTCTTTACTTAATGTTCACCCCATCCTCCACTCCTCCTCAAACCACACCCTTTCCCTTTGGCCTGGGGTCATTAAATTGCATGATTACCTCATCAAGCTCATTAGTATTGCCTCTCCCATCCATTTATCACTCGCCCTCTTTCTCTCTTTCACTGGTTGTTACTGCTATAATTCAATTACACAATGTTTTCCCAAATATATCGGAGTATCACAGCATGAGATGATATTTAAGTCGGCATTAATAAAAGTTAATGAACCCATGCTTTATAAATAGTGGCTTGTTGGCTGGCAGATAGGATGGTTTTATTCTGTGCAGCGTTTTCTAAAGTGCCAGTGTCATGAAAAAGGGTATACATGAGTTTGCTGTAGCATGTAAACATTGTATAAATTTGAAAATATGTTCTTAACCACCCAGTTCACACAGCGCATATGTGAAGCTGCAAAAACAGCCCGTTTTCAATTAATTGTTTTTGAGATGACGAAAAAAAAACAGCACATTTACATCTATTTACATATTCTATTATAACAAAGTTATAAGGACTATTTCAGACTGAACTGCTTTTTGAACACAAGGCAGCCAATAATCATCATCATTGTCGTTAACCGCTTAATCCAGATAGGGTCGCGGTAGCAGTTGGGAGAGCAGAGAATCCCAGATGACCCTATCCCCAGCAACTTCCTCCAGCTCATTCCCGGGGACCCAAGCCGCTCCCAGGCCAACTTGGAGATGTAATCCCTCCAGCGGGTCCAAGGACGACCCTGGGGCCTTATCCCGGTAGGCCGCGCCAGGTACACCCCCACCGGGAGGCGTCCAGGGGGCTTCCAGATCAGGAGGAGCTCGGAGTAGCGGATCTACTCCGAGCTCCTCCCAGATGGCAGAGCTCCTCATCCTATCAAATAGAGTGTAGCCCGCCACCCTGCGAAGAAAGCTCATTTCCGCCGCTTGTATTCGCGATCTCATTCTTTCGGTCATTATCCACAGCTCATGACCATAGGTGAGGGTCGGGATGTAGACCCACCGGTAATGGCATGACCCTACACCAGCGTTCAGGGACGAGAAGCAAGTGGTGCTGAGAAGGCTGCAGGACCCCCTGATTTCAGGATTTCAACTATTAAAAATAATACTAATAAAATGTTTACAAGCACGTTTACAAGTTTCCATCAACACCTTATTTTCATTACAGTGGGCCAACAACTGCTGGCCATTTTGGGGGTCTGTCTCTAAAACATATGCAGAGTGCAAAGAGAAAAGGTCTGTGCAGAGATAGTTGTGTGCAAGTTAACACTGGGCCTCATAACAACAACCATTCTTAAGAAGAAATTTCTTCTTAAAACCTACTTGTGCAAATTTTACAAAAATTCTGACATTCACTAATGCTTTCGTAATTGGGATTTGTTCTTAGGTAAGAAGAGAACCTACACACACTCAAGAGCACAAAGGTGTGAACAATTCTGCGGTTTAAGAACACGTCATGAATCTGACAGACCTTTTCTTAGAACCTTTCTCAAAAACAAATTCAAGAAAAAAATTTGGAAGATATTGGCGAATGAGGCCCATTGTTTTTAAAACAAACATTTTTTTTTAAAATCTAAAGTAATAATGATGTTTTTTATGAACTGTTCTAACTCACGATTGGTGAGTTTTCCAGAGTTATATCTCACCGTCAGACTGTGGGCAATACAAAATCAGTTACAGCACCACATATCAACAGTCTGCTTGGTCACAGCTCAGTTAATTTACATAAAGTTTTCCAGAACAAAAGAGCAGAATAATTATGTGCGTCACCGGTTTTCTGTGTCAGTTTTTCATTATAGCACTAAATGCCATGTTCTGTTTGATGTACAAGAAAAAAAAATCTAATGAAAAAAAGGCAAATCATTTTTGTATGACATCATCAATCAAGTCACACTTAAAATTTCAGCACCCCCAACTTAAAACACCTTCCTACGTCCTTGCCAATATTACAAGTGTAACTTATTAAACACAAGAAAAATTTAGGATATGGGACATTTAAAAAGATATAACATTATGAATCATGCTTAATGTGACTGGGGACAAAAACTAACAAGGTCAATTTTGACGTCAGGTTCTCTTCAAAGAATGTCTTACAAATCTGACACAGCTTACCAGCATTTCAAAAGATATATTGCTATTTTATAGAACATAATGTTGCAGGGGACGCTCAGTACCTATCAATTAACCTGAAATAAGGCAATCAGTATTACTGTATGACCCCAGTACTTGTAGACTGGTACAGACTATACATCACCCTGCACTACTCAAGCTGTCTCTCTCATTTATTCCAGCGCATCGTTTTTGACACTAGTCCAAGCTTTTATGTAACTCCCTCTCCTCCTGTCTATGCCCTTTCATCTTTCACAGCTTGCCATAGTCCATGCGTGTGTAAGAGAGAGAGTGAGAGACTGTCTCTCAAGTTTGTTGTTGTTTATCTGCTGCCTTTTTCCCTGAAGTGTGTGCTGAAGTGAAGCTGAAGATGTTTTTTTTTTCGGCAAGCCAGGCATCAAGCCCTGCGGAGCAGCCAGCCTGCCAGCACAGAAACACACAATATTATTATTATAGCTGGAAAATCCATCAGGCCAATACACACAAACTGCTGAAGGGTTTGATTCAGCCTACATGCAGTACTGTACATTTTAAAGGAATGGTTTGCCAAGACATGTTTGGTGTCCAAATAATGCTTCTTTAGTTTGGTACTGGAGCTACGAGGCTCCAGTGTAAGCCAAAAAACACCAGAAGTCAATAGTCACCCAAATCTTTTCTGAAAAAATCTTTTCTGGTACTGTTATCTGATCCTTAAGTATCAGCTGATACAGAGTACGGAGTACCAATACAAACTCTATCTAAACTACCTAATTTGTAAGCATTATTTTTATACAACTCCTCTTAAATTTCTGGGTAAAATCTGTGTTCTGTGTCACCAATAATACACTCACATACATATATGTCCGTATTATACTGTACATACCTATATATTGTGCGTGTTTATATATTTATAACATTATATAACATATAACTATATAACACTATATTTCCAAAAGTATTTGCTTGTCTGCCTTCACACGCATATGAAATTGAGTGAGATCCCATTCTTAATCCATGTTTAATATGATGTCAGCCCTCCCTTTGCAGCTATAACAGCTTCAACTCTTCTGAGAAGGCTTTCCACAGGGGTTAGGAGTGTGTTTATGGGAATTTTTAACCATTCTTCCAGAAGCGCATTTGTGAGGTCAGACACTGATGTTGAACGAGAAGGCCTGGCTCGCACTGTAATTTATCCCAACGGTGTTCTATCGGGTTGTGCAGGACAGTCAAGTTCTTCCACACCAAATAGACTCCATGTCTTTATGGACTTTGCTTTTGTGCATTGGTGCGCAGTCATGTTGGATCAGGAAGAGGCTGTCCCCAAACTGTTCCCACAAAGTTGGGAGCATGAAATTATCCAAAATCTCTTGGTCTGCTGAAGCATTAAGAGTTCCTTTCACTGGAACTAAGGGGTCGAGCCCGACTCCTGAAAAACAACCCCACACCATAATCCCCCTTCCACCAAACTTTACACCTGGCACAATGCAGTCAAACAATTACTGTTCTCCTGGTAACCTGGTAACGAGTCCAGTGGCGGCGCTTTACACCACTGTATTCGAAGCTTTGCATTGCACTTGGTGATGTAGGGCTTGGATGTAGCTGTGCAGCCTTGGAAACCCATTCCATGAAGCTCTCTAAACACTGTTCTTGAGCTAATCTGAAGGCCACATGAAGTTTGGAGGTCTGTAGCGATTGACTCTGCAGAAAGTTGGCGACCTCTGCCCACTATGTGCCTCAGCATCCTTTGACACAGCTCTGTCATTTTACGTGGCCTACCACTTTGTGGCTGAGTTGCTGTCGTTCACATTCACTTCCACTAATATAATACTACTGACAGTTGACTGTGGAATATTTAGTAGTGAGGAAATTTCACGACTGGGCTTGTTGTACAGGTGGCATCCTATCATGGTACCATGCTTGAATTCACTGAGCTCCTGAGAGCGACCCATTCTTTCATACATGTGTGTAGAAGCAGTCTGCATGCCTAGGTGCTTGGTTTCATACACCTTTGGAGGTGATTGGAACACCTGAATTCAATGATATGAATGGGTGAGTGAATACTTTTGAAAACATAGTATAAAACATAGTATAATTTTTGTTTTCTTATTATATTAGAATTAATAATCCTATTTAACAACTGAAGTACATGTCTTCATATTTTTACTGAGCAAAACAGTGAAACAGAACTGAACACTATATAGATAACCCTACGGTGAACACATGTAAGCAGCTTCTCTGGTTCATCAAAAATGTTGCTGAATGTTGTTTCACATCTGAATTTGTCATCTAATTTGTCTCATACAGACATCCTGTAAAACTACGCTTACATATCTGGCTGTCAGACACTGCAGTGCTGGTAGGGCTAGTGGACACACGGGGTCGGTTAGCGGGCTACTATGCCAACCAAGAATAAAGGCAATAATTGCCCCAAGAGATCATCAGTTCCTTCCATATGTTTCTCCTTCTTCATTTGCTCCCTCAATAACAACCTGCACTTTAACAACAGACTGTAACTGACTACACTATAGGAGAAAAAGGATTACTGAAAAAAGCCTCGCTTAGCCAGTCAGTAAAGGAGCTCCCGTTAGTGTATTTTACACTGTTCTTATGTGCTTATTTGTGGGGTACCAGTAAAATAAAGACCTTGGAAAGAATTTCAACTAGTATATTGCCTATTACCATTACTTTCCCACAAAATACTGGTAAATTTTGCCATGAGCATTTTCCATGAGGCATCAGCATTTTCATAAGCGTTTCACATGTGACGAGCGCTCATGCTTATCATAAACTATCTAGCAACACAGTTACACACTAACACACTAGTACACAGTAAGTCACACTGAGCTCTAAACCACACTGACAACTGACCTTATTGAAGACCTGGATGCAGTTTGAGAGAAGTTTTGGACGGAAGGCCTTCCAACCTATGAGGGTAACTTTATAGGAAAGGGAAAAAACACTGTAATGGAAGTTAATGTAACTAATTTTTTTTCTGATTAATTTCTGTTGGCCAATTCATCATGAATGTATTTTACACAATGCAATGGGTAACTGGAGTTTTCAAATCATACAAAAAAGTAGAAAAAACAGTAAAACAATGAAAATGGAGATACTAGGTGTTGTACAAGGATAACCAGGGCAATCAGCCAAATCAGCACCAGATGAGCATAAACCAGCATAAACTAATTTAAACCAGCATAGAATTTAGCTGTTTTTTTCCAGCAGGAATTCCTTTAAAATATAGCAAATAATGAGTACAAAGCCAAATAACTGCGGTAATCAAGCGCACAAACACATATGCTAAGGTACACACGCAAAAACACTTGCGAACATGAAGATGGATGCCCAAGCCTTGGAGGAAGTGTGAAAAACTGGCCCTGAACTCCTGCTTGTAATAAATCTGATAAATCTGCAGTTGCTAGCACTGCTAAGAGCTAGGGCAAGAGGGAAATAAGATGGTCGTGAATAATTTAGCATTACATAAACATCACAGATTTCTTCAGCAATGAAGAACTGGCATCACTGGTTGCTGCACAGTCAGTAGGCCGGGCAGGGCAGCTACACAGAACCAGAAGTGGGTGGTGTGGGATACATACAGATAGATTTTGATCTCTTGAACACAAACACTGCGCCAAGACTACAATTAATGCATAATAGATTCAAATGTATTCAACCAGCTCTTTAGAAAACTGACATCTGAAGTGTGTGAATCACTCCCTCTTTCCATCAGCAGCAGCATTCTGATTCCCCTCCAGTCTCCATGCACTAGTAAAGGGCTATGAGAGAAGCATGTTGAAACACTTCTCTTCGTTCTGACTGGCCCGTGCGCCCCTGGGCCCTGCAGCCAGGCTCTTAGCGGTAGATGGGCTACAGTGGAAAAATGGTAAGGCACAGTAGGTGAGATTAAATTAGCCAAGTGTATAGGGATTACAGTCGCTAGCGTGCTGATCCCCTCCCACACTTGCCCTAATCCAGCCCGTAATGAATATATCACGTCATGACAGCGCTTGGGCCTGCGGTACCACACACGCATGCACGTATTTCTGCACCGCACACATATAGTCACCTACCAGTCCTACCAGCACTCACAGCATCTTGCCTGTCCCACAGCGCTCTTGAGCTCTTAGTACTGCACAGCCAGTCTCTGCAGCCACTGTGTGGGGGGGTCTACAGGCATGAAACATATCCAAAGCTATGTGGGCACACAAGCAGATTCAGTCTGGGAATGAAAGAAGGATCCATGTTTTTCCGGCTTACTCAGATCATGAAAGCGTTCTTATATCAAAGTGTGACATATAATCTTACTAAATGAACAGTTCAATCAAAAACAAGCTCAGGCTAAGGCAAGTGCAAAAAAACAAAAAAGCTGAAACAGTGTTACTAAAAGAACAGTTCAATAAAAAATGTCTATGGCGCTAAACATAAATGAAAACAAACAGTACCAAATGGCATAACGCATATGATATTAAACAGGAGGTTTACTTGCTTTCACTATTAGCCACATTAGCATGTTTGGCTAATAATGTATAACATTTGCTAGTTGGAAACATATAGGTGTAGTATGAGAAGAGATTGTACTGTAGGAAGGGAGTAAACTCTGAGAACTTAGGCTGGAGGTCATCGTTGAGGATCATGGAGGACGTGTGGTGGAGGGTGGGGAGGTCATAAAAAATTAATGCGAGATGGAAGGCAGTTAAGGAAGTTTATAGAACGTTAAACTGAAACGAGGAGGATCTTCAGGCTTGGTCCTCCTCTCAAACTCTTGAGTTGTTTCATAGTGCCATTATAATCTTATTACCTAAAAGGTCAAAAAAGGTTGCTAGCAATACATGAAAAAAGAGCCAACCATTAACATTATGCAAATTGGATTATGTTAATTGGTGGTTACTAGCTTCCACTCACCTTAACCACATTAACATTTCAGTCAAGAAAGCTAATGTTGCTAGCACCACAATGAAAATTAACAGCCAATTAGTAATACGCAAACAGTGGCTACTATTTTCCATTCACTGTTAACCATATTAGTAATATATGACATATAATCTCACTATTCATTACTACAGAGAACAGTTAAAAAAAAAAAACTAATGTTGAAGCACTAACAAAAATGAACATCTAATTCACCTTACACAAATAATATTATGCTAATTAGCTTCTGGTTTCAACTCACTGTTAGCCACATTAGTTTGTCTGGTTAATAATATATCACATACAATCTTATTACTTAAAAATAGTTCAGTCAAGATGTGGCAAGAAATGTTTCCAGCAATCAGCATTAGCAAATGACATTATGTTAACTGGTGGCTACTGGTTTCAACTCATTGTTAGCCACATTAGCATGTTCAGCCTATTTCTTTAAAATAAGTAAATATGTTGGCAAGCAGCATTCAGCATTGGTGTTTAGCTTTATCACAGTCCCAGCATTGATTTACACTCCATGTATTTTGCCATCTAGAATATTCTGTCCAACTCTCTGCCCCCACTTCCAGTTAGCCCGCCTACTTGTGCTTGCTCACTTAGAATGTTTCACGTGAAATCTATTAAATATCATATTCACCCACCATAAAATGTACTGCACAAAAGATTCTCTATTCCACTTGGCAGCAGGATAGTGTAGCAGCGTGTATGACATGCGGAGGGTGTTTTATCATTGCAGAAACATTAATCTATTCAGGAAATCTGTAAAATAGTTCAGTTCTGGGGAAATCCTCTCACACATGACAGAGTCGCCTCACAATAGAGCACTCAGCACATGACGCTGCCTGCGTTCATCACTAAAGATTCTGGGACAGAGCAGGGATTCAGGCTACATTTAGTCCTTCATTTAGCCAATAATGCTCCTTTCAGAGGAGATGAGTGATAAGAGAGTAGGAAAGACAAGGATGATTCACTGTCCCCCCACAAAACAAAGGCATCATTTCATTTCATCCAACCAAGGGAGGAAATGGGAGTCATAGAGGATGACCAGAACTTGGGTCAGACATAAGAGTTTTCTTCTTCTGCGCATCTCTAATCTGTGTCCTTCATTTGTTGCTTCTTGCTGTTAGCTGCACCTGTTTCCTTCACAGCTGAAAGAATATTTTGAACACTCTGGCCCGTATAGTTATTATCACGTCGAGGGCATAGTGCTCCAACATCTTAGCATCTCAGCACTTTTCAGATAGACACAAAAATAAAAAGTGAAAAGTCAGCTCAGCTGGGCATTCACTTCATGAAAACGTGCCTTGGGCCTAAGAGTTACAGCAGCATTTACAAAACAGCAACGTTTTGATTTGTGGCCAAATTATGCCTACTTTTTAAAGATTGAATTTGGGAGGCCAATGGCAGATTTAAAATGATTTGTCAATCCAATTAACTTCATCAGCATACTTGAGGCTGCCGACGTTACAGACACACTTGAAAGATTGGTTTCATTTTTATAGGCTTTGTCTGCGGGCTTAAGAGAATTGCGATTCAGTCTCAAGAACCCATTACTTTGATTATGGTGGGTAGAAAGCCTGACAATGCCTGACGAGATGTTGAAACAGCATACTTCTTATTTAAGCGAGGAAAACACAGCATTAAGAAAAAAAGAGAGTGTTGAGAGCTCAACAGATGCTCGCTACTTTAGCTAATGTGTCTGCATTAAGACTGTCATTTAGTGTGGGGTTACAAATCAAATCACTTCATTACTTTCTCTTCTCCACAGTCTCCTTGGCATCTCCTTACTCCGCTCTTTACTTTCTGTAAAGACTTTTCTCTGGTTTTTAAGCCGTCATTCCCTTCTTGGCTCATGCTCGCTTCAGGAGGCTTCTATATGTCCTAACAAAAAAAGAGCAGACCACTACAGTGGCCTTTTCACCTATGAGAATCACTAAACCAGGTCTGGCCCTCTAGGTCACTGCTGTTTTAGACAGCCTTTGCTATTTACATCAGACTAATGCCTTCTCTTCTTCACTCGTTCAATACCTGTGGCTCTGTCTGCATGCTACTGTCACTCTACTCCTATCAGTGAAATTCAATCCACTGCCTCTGTAGCCATTACAAATCTGTATGGCTAACGCCCCAAGCCTCTGTGCAAAGCAGTGCTCTGTCTGTGCAGTAGTGCCAATTCAGTGAAGGACATTACATTCAACACATTCGAAACTACAGTGAATTTGCTATCATGCTACTGTTATCTGGATTACACTGATCTATGCTAACAGACTGAGTTTTCACATATATACAAAATAAGTATCACGTGACACTAATAACACTGCAAATGTACATATTTTGACACAAACAGAGTCATATGCTACAGTTCTTATTAAGTTAAAAGGTTTTTTTTGGCCAACATTCTGTAAAACAGGTCCAGCTTTGGAATAGTTCCCATATTTGTGGGTGGAGCAGATAGAAGATGGGCCTGAAGTAACTGCCCAACGTCTGCAAATAAATATGCGATTAAAGTGCTCTGGAGAGGCTCTTTCTGTAGGCCCCCTAGTGGCCATTCAGCTGGAGGACAGAAAGTGATTTTATATATATATATATATATATATATATATATATATATATATATACACACATATATATACTCATAACTGTGTTATCTGATTAACTAGGACACAGTTGGCTCTCTATGTGTTAAAAAGTTGTGACTTTGAATCACCAGTGAGCAATGAGGGGTGAGATCTGTGCCGAGATAAAACAATCAGCAGTTTAATTTCTTCAGAGCTGGACTATGTTACTGTAGCAAATAAAAGCTTGTTGAAACATTGGCACATTGAAAACTACAGTGAATTTGCCACCATGCTAATGTTAAGCTGGATTACACTTGATCTATGCTAACAGTGTGACCTTATATGTATCCAAAATAAATACTATTTGACATTAGAAACTCACTGCATATGTATGTATTTTCTGTTCTTCTTGAGGTTAAGAAGGGTTAAACACTACAGTACTATATATAGAAAAATCGGCCATAAGCTAAAGATGTAGTTGAGTATTCTTTCAACACAGTCAGCATTGACAGATTCAACATAATGTGGTGTAATGAAATAATTTGTGTGTTCTTGTGGCCCGACACAAAATGTGTTAAAAACAGTGATAACATAAAAAGTTTGTTGTTAATTAACACATCATTTTTAGAGTGAAAGTGGGCCAGTCTTTCATCTGTGCATGGATAATTTAAGAAGGATGCTGGGAGGGATTATTCCCCTCAGTGTGTGTGCTGGGGGAGCAGAATCCAACAGGAGCAGCGCTGAGGCCCTCTGGCAATAACAGGTGGCTGCTATGGAAGCCTGAGTGCCACACCACTTTTCCCTCGAGTTTCTCTGTAACTGGCATATTCAGAGCAGATACTTCACTGAAAGCGCCGTTTCTTCACCAACCGCAAGTCACTCCTGAATGCTGATACGATGAGGGCTGGTAGCAGGGGAGCATGTCAAATGTCTGCCTCTTGCACTTGTTCTGGGAGGCAGATGCTAAATGTTTTCCTCTCTTTTTTCATCCTCCCTATACTCCAACACCACCACTCCCACTGCTGACGTCCCATCCCCCTCTGACCTTGAACCGGTTCGCTGTCTCACTTCAGATGATATATTTAAGTGCACATATATTACCAGCCTGACGAAAAGCTTCGCCTGTCAAACGTGACCCCACCCAGCCGGTTTTTCTTCCTTTCATCCCTCCTAAATCTCTTCAGCCTGTCCGTCTATCGTCTAGCATACAGCTCAATTAAAGTCTGCTGGAGGATCATATTTTGCCTCACAGGGAGCCAGTGTTTTCACATCACAGCTGGAGACAGGGAAGAGTTCTGACATTAAAGCAACACTCCAGTATTTATACATCGAACATCTATCTGTTGCATCTGTAGCATGTTGATTACCAGGGGCAATCATTTCGACATGTCTCCCTGTTTTTATAAAGGAACTGAAAATTTGTTCTCTCAAAACAAACTTCAACTTCAAATTGAAGCCAGTGGGCAGATGCTTTGATTCAACGTATTTTCTGCTCTTCTTGACTTAAAAAAATATTGTCCATGGTAATTGACGGTATGCAACAGACGCAGAAGACAATGATTAAAATTTCTGAAATATTCCTTTAAAGTGTGGTGCACCACTGACAGTGGAAAAAGACAGCATTCATTGTATAGTGGAATACAACATAGTACAAGTTGCTTAGGCCTACAAAGCCATGCATTCTCCATGATCAGCCTTATTGATTATCCTTGGGATGATGTGCTAAGGAGGGACATGTATCACTGTCAAACACCTTTAATGGATTGTCGATTCTCATCTAGGACAGCGACAGGCACCTTTGCAAATTTCTTCGCTGATAATAGCTATGCAAATAAGAAAAGAGGGCTGAATTTCTGTGCTGTAACATCGCAGCAGGGCAGGTAGTGGCTTTAACCTTTGTTAATAGAGTTTATCATTTGCAACCTGAGCGCTGTTGACGAGACCCGCCCTGAATCACGCATGCTGGCACTCGGCCAGGTAAGTAGCCCTATGTTTAACAGCCACTGAAAATAAATGCAGGCCCCACCCGAGTCTCTCCATTTCTCTCTCTCTCCCCCATAGCCCCCTCTGCCCCATTAAACCACAGTTAGTTTTTCACTGTTTGCTTTACTGCACACACCCCAGATCTGCATGGTGGCTGCGGCAGAAAAGGCTCTGGTCAATAAAAAGCCCTATATTGTCCAGGATGCCACAATAATTATCAGTGGATAACACAATTAGCAAGGGAGCATGGGGGGAGGGGGGTGGACAGATGAATGGACAGGGATACAGGGATAAAAAAATAAGTGGTCACTTAAAACAAAAGAGCACTATAGCCCAGTTTCTCATACACAGATTAAGACTAAGCTTAGTCTAAATAAGATGTTCAGTGGTGGAAGGACCCGGCCCATTAATCAGCTATATGTGTCAAAATGCATATCTCAGAAAAGAAGACTGAAAAATAAACTAACTGTAGCACAAAATGATTCAAAGCACTTAACAGCATGATAATGCCATGCTCAATCAGCTCCAACAAACAAGCAAAACGCTTCAGCCCCCGCCTCAGCGATCAGTACCACTGCTGCGATAATATCATCAAACACTTTGTGGTATCAAGATGTCAGTATGAGGAACAGACACAGTCACCTAGCTCTACAGCTGGAATGTGCAAGGCTGGAGGGTAGACTACTGCATTAATGATGAAAAGGAAAATACCCTGTTGCATGCCTGCTCAGCTAAATCCTCTTAGAATGCATTTCTGCTCACAAGAAATGGCGAACTTGAAGATTTGGGATGAAAAACTCTGAATAGGATGTCATGGAAAAACATTACCCTTAATCCCATGGGAAGTCTTACTTATTCATATGAGATGTAAATTCATCTTAGAAATTTGCCTTGGAAATGTGACATGCTGGTTCCACTCCTTTTCTACTTACAAATGACCTATATTCACCTACACACAAAGTCAATAAGTGCTTAAATACATTTAACAGTGTAGATACCATCAATTTAGTACTCTAAGACTCTAAGTTTTATACATACCAACGCCTGTATCACTGCTTAGTGGGTATTACCATTCTACCTTCATAAACACATGATACGCACTTCAGCCTGCACCTGCACACATCTGGCACTAAAGGCTATTGACATCTCTAATAGAGAACGTTCTCCTCTTACCTTTACAGGTTTAAGATGGCCACGGGGTTCTTTCCTCGCTCTGGTTGCGTTTTTCCCCCTCCCTCCTTCTCCCTGATGTGGAGTCTTGCAATTCTTCCTCTCTATCAAACTGATTGTGGCCTGTGTGTGCTGATGCTGCAGTGATACAAAAACACACCCTCTCAGACTCCCTCTCCTCTGCCTCCCTGTGTCTGATTGGCTGCTGGCTAGAGGTGACATCACCCTTTCTCTCCAGCTCCCTCACTTGTCCCCTCCCTCCCTCCCTCTCTCCCTCTCTCTCTCGCTCTCACTCTGCTCCCTCTGCTTTCTGACCATTCCTTTATTGTCTTCATCCTCCATCCTTCTATCCTCATTCTCCTACTACCCCCCCCCCACCCACCCTTTAAAACATGTCCATAACGTGATCAGCCTGATCAGTTTGATAAAGGGGGAAAGCACTCACGCAGGGAGATGATGGCAGGGCGGTGATGGCTCTGCAGCAGGAAGCTCTTGCTGTAGTACATGGAGAATATGCACCATAAGTACACAGGATATAGGCTATGCTAATTAGCGCATTGTTATGCTGCGTCTGCAAGGCTGCATTAGAAGTGCGCTCTCCATCTCCCGCTCTCTCTCTTTGGCACCAGGCTGCTGGAAAGTGGCCATGTTAATACTGGAAGAGAGGGTGGTGAATGAGGCCTGGGGATTGGAGGGAGGAGAAGAAAACAGAGAGAGAGGAGAGAAAGACTATAGTGGAGAAAAAGAATAGAAGACTACAAGAAACAGTGACTTCTGTTTAAACCATATTGTGTGTGTGTGTGTGTGTGTGTGTGTGTGTGTGTGTGTGTGTGTGTGTGTGTGAGAGAGAGAGAGAGAGAGAGAGAGAGAGAATATAGAATATATCACAGTTCTGCAGTAAAAGAAGAAAGAAAAAGGGAGAAAAAGAATAAAGACTGAGCAAGACTGACAGAGAGGGGAAAAATGGTGTAGAGGAAAAAACAGAGGATTAGAGGAGAAACACAGACTTCTATTTCAGCAATGATAAGAAAGACAGAGAGCGAGGGAGAGAGACAGAAAGGGAAAGAATAAAGAATAGCAACAAGAATGATACAGGACAGAACAGTGTATTTAAACAACTTCCATTTAAGCAATACAATTAAACAATTACAAGATACATAAAGAAAGAGAAAAATGAGACAGAAAAAGAGAGACAATAAAGAATAGAATAGAGAAAAGGGACAAGAAGAGTGGAACACTGACTTCACTGTAAGCAGTAATGAATGACATCAATGAGAGAGAGGGAAGAATATTGTAAAGATAAAAAGAACAGATGAGAAACATTGAGAACAGACAGAGAGAAAAGGGACAGAATAGAGAGAATAAAATGTGGAGAGACATAGAAAAGGAGAAAAGAATAGACAGAAAGAATAGAACAAAGAGAAGAGAATGGAGCGCTGCTGGTGACATTCCATATAAATAAAAAATAATGCCTTGTCACGCCTTGTTAACACATGGAATGGGATCCTAAATTGTGGCCACCACTTAGCAAGGTATGAGAGTGAGATCATGCCTTACTAAGTTGTGGCCGTGTATTATGATCTCGTTCCCACACCTTACTAAGTCATGGCTACACATTAGGATCCCGTTCCTATACCTTACTAAGTCCTGGCCATGGATCATTTTTATTCATACAGGATGTCACCAGGGGGGCTCTGTGGAAGAGAATACTGGAGGAGAAAACTCATTTAAGCAATTATCACTAACATAAGAAAGAAAGAAAGAAAGAAAGAGGGAGAGAGAGATAGAAAGAGAGAGAGAAAGAACAGAGCAGATAAAAGAAACTGATTAGTAGAGGAGAAACAATGACTTCCATTTAAAGGGCCTACATAACAGAAAAACAAAAGTTTGGTGTACTATGTAAACATAGTTAAAGTTTCAAAACATTGCATTGAATCCTTAATTCAATATTTGGAAACAAACCTGCAAAAACCGCTTGTTTTGCATTCATTGTTTTTGTGACATCACAAAAGCCAATGCATTTACATACACCCGTTTATTCAGCCTACAGCAGTTTAAATCCACTCATTCGTACAGAAGTTACAAAAAGTTTTTTTTTAGCCAAGACAGTTTTTTTAATGATGCACAGTGCAGGACAGCCAATCAAAACAGAGGTAATTTACATATAACCATCTTAAAGGCACAGCAGCAGAAACAGTCCATTTAATTCTGACGGATAAAGAGAGGCTGGTCATGTGGTCATGTAAAAATAAACCATGATTCATTTTAGTACATAAACTCACACAAAAACATGTGGAGTGGACATCAGGGGAAAAAATAAAACGCAAGAAAAATCTAGTATATTAGCCCTTTAAACAATTATCAGCTAATGTGGGAACCTCAAAAAGCATGCATGCAAAAAAAGGAAGTGGCCTTCTTGCACAAATACTATGATATCAATCAGCACTCACTCCACAAAAAATGCCACATGTCTGAGTGAGATGGCAGCAGCCCTTTTAGATATCTATCTCTACTGTTTCACCAACGTTTTCTACGTGTGGATCCCGACACAGAGTAGAAGTGACAGTGCAGGTCCACTGTAAAGGTCACGGATCGCACCCGTCTGTGTGCATGCATCTGAATAAACATTCAGCAAGCAGATCCCTTTGTATTATCTCAGCATTATCTCTGCTGATCTGCGCTCAGCCCACAGCATGTCACACCTGACCGACTGCACCCTGGGGGGGTCCAACCATGCCTGTCTGCCTTCTGCTGCCCGAACAGAAGAACATGCATGACCCATGACTTTCTACCCGCAAACTAAAGACCAGCCTGCTGTTAAAGGACCTCCGTTACTTTGGGTTCTGAGCCACACAACACCATCTGGGGCTCAGTTCACCTGACTCACGCAAGCACAATGAAGTGCAACAACAAAAGCCTATGCAAACTGGAGCTGATTTGAATAAGCGATTTGCAAGGTTTACCAAAGGACATCTACCAAAAAACAAATTATTTTATGATGATGAGTGATGACAGAGAATTTTGCAAGAAATTTACATTTCGTTCATCTTTAGTGTTGAAACTGGAGCAATGAAAAAAACACTACATCTAAGCATGTGTTGAAGAACTTTGCCTTAGAAAAAAAATCTTAAAACTGTCTTATGTACAGCACAATTGGGTTGTGTTTGATCCTGTCCTAAAAACAGTACTTCTTTTTGCTATTCAGAAATACAATCTTACGTTGCTCTTTTAGGCAAGTTTTGTCATAAGTTTCAGCTGTTCAAAAGAGAAAAACTATTTCTAGGGGATAAAAGTAAGCTCAGTAAGAAGTTTACATAGAAGTTGGAATGAGGGAAATGTAACATAATGTCGCTATGCCAACAAAACCTCAATGGTTTACAGGTGAATTCAAACAAGTTATTAACTGTGAAGGACCCACATTCTACATTTCTCACCTCGTGAACCTGCAACCTAATTTCTAAAAAGTACTTGAGTCAAAAGTGAACGTAATGTAAGAGTTTTCACATGTGATTATTTTAAAACTAAATCTGTATGTTTTAGTCTGTGTCTGTCTGTCTGCCCTGCGATGGACTGGCGACCTGTCCAGGGTGTATCCTGCCTTCCGCCCACGACCCTGACAGAGAAGCGGCTTAGAAAATGGATGGATGGATGGATGGATGGATCTGTATGTTTTATAAATGATCACCAAAATTCTCCATGAGGCAGATATTATCACACAGCAAATAACCTGTAATGCTTCAAATGAGCAGTGAATCCTTCTTTGCTAGGCTCCATTTGTGTCATTTCTCTGGGTTTGTGCACCAAAAATTGCTTATCCTTTAGAATTAAACAAGCTATTCTATATTGTCCAGTGGTGGACAGTAACTAAGTAAATAATTAATTATTTACTTTTAAAAATTAGATAATAATTAATAATTATTATTAATAATTAATAATTAATTAACTAAGTAATTGGTTACTGTACTTAAGTATTTTTTTGTGTGTATCTGTATTTCAATTATTTGTAACTGAAGTTTTTCCATTTTTGGGCGACTTTTTACTTTCACTCCACAGCATTTCAAAGTCAAATATCTTACTTTTTACTCCACTTCATTTTGAGAAATCTGTTGTTCCTTTTGGTTTATGTGTGTATAAAAAAAAAACGTAACATCTCAAAACGAAAGAAGCGCAAAGCAAGAACACCAATCAGGGCACAGCGGCACTTTGTTCTGAGCTTATTTTGACCTGTTGGTCATACCGACCCAGTGCAAGCACACGGTTCAACGTCAGTGCAGCAGTGAAAAATATTGGGAGAGTCTATTCAGCATAAATGATGGAACTGACTTAACTTTGTGTAAATAGACCACAATATAGAAATATGTACACATATGCAGTCGTGACCGACGTCTTTTTTTCTGAATTTATACAAACGCCATTTCATTTTATAGTAAATTAGTTTTTGCTAGTTTATGTTTATGAACAGAGACTTACAGATGCAATGTAGTAAAGGAAACTCATTTGTGATCCTGAGCTTAAAGCAAGTTTATATTAAGCGTGTAACTAAGTTGCAAATAAATCTTAAACTGAAACTTTGCTTCTTTGTAAAAGTGATTTCAGAGCCACTCGGTTCTCCCTGACGGAAACTGTTTACCTTCAGTGTTTTGAGCTTATGATCATTTTAATAGACGTCAGCGTCACTAATTAACGACGTTCTATTAAAAGACTGGTTTACCCAGAGAGACACTGGAGGATTTTCACCTAAAATGAGTTCATGAAGCGAGTCTTGTTATAAAAATGATAACAGGACATTAAAGTCATAATTACTCTTTTATACTTTTACTTTCGATACTTAAGTACATTTGAAGGCAAATACTTTTGTACTTTTACTCAAGTTGAGGTCTAGAGTAAGGACTTCTACTTTTACTGGAGTAATATTTTACCTTGGGTATCTCTACTTTAACATACATGATTTGTGTACTTCGTCCACCACTGTAATTTTACTGTTTTCTCCCTGAGCTTCACTTTGATGACAGTGTAGTTTTATGTACTAAAAGAGGTCATAATGCATTTTTACACAACAAATTTCCAGCCTTTCTTTAGCCCTTTGAAGTAGACAGATTGTTTTTGTGCCTTTAAGACTGATGTTTTAATAACCTCTACTGACTTTCCACACATGGACTACATGGACGGAGGAGTAAATGTTACGTTCTGAAACTTTAGCAATGTTTGTACACTACGTCAAACTCTAATTTAAAAAAAGGGAGGTTTTCCTTTATATGGGCCCTTGAATTTAAATACTTTTTAAAACATATTGTTTGTATAATACTTTAAATTCACTATAAGGCAGGCAAATTTGTTTTTCCATTATATTTGTCCCTTAGGTAACGACTTTTTTGATTTTGGACGATTTCTATTGGTTGATTAGTCAGTCAAGTACAGCTGGAAGGTTGAAATAATGTAGAAAATAAACTATATTCCTCAATGTTTATAACATCATTGATGGGGTAAAGCTCATGTTGATCTCTCATCAGTGATGGAATGAGGCCTGAGGCTTCTGCTCAGCTGCTGTCATTATCCTTCAATTACACACTGACTTCCACTAGGCCAAACTGACCAAATGACCTCAGTTCTGCTAAATGAATTCAATTAAATCAATTAGCTGCCTGAGCAGACCTCCAAATAACCCAGCAATGCCACAGACCCAACAGAGACAACAGAGCCATCATACACTGCTGTCCACTCCATTCAGTCTGTACTATTAACTTCCTATATACAATAAGACAGCTGAGTTTTGGCTTGCGTTAACTGCACTGCAGGTCAATACTGAAGTCTGACCTGCCAGTGAATGGAGCCCCAGCGCTATCGAATGGAGCACTCTCCACAGACTCTCGTTTATTCAGGTTGGCAGGGTTTAGCACACACAAAGAAACAGACAAACAGTGACACAAGCGCAGACACATGAAACAGCAGATCCATTCTGTCTTCAGCAGTCTTCAGGATGCAAAGTAGGACACATGATGACGTTGGTGTTACTCTCTCGAGGTTGCTGATTATTGTGCACCAGCACAGGAAACAAGAACTGAAATGAGAAAATCTGGAGGAGTCACAGTGAGCAAGTAAGAGAGAAGAGACGAGACGCAGACAGAGAGAAGAAACAGAGAGAGAGAGAGAGAGAGAGAAACGGTGAGGACAGCAGAGATGATTTATAGTGGCATTGCTAGGCTGTGGACTATGTCTATATGCCAAGTTAATTTATTGGCTATGAAGTCATACGACTACTGCTGAGGGCCCTGACTTGGGTGTGCAGGAAGATATGGTCTCTACAAAACCACATTTACACAGTTATATGCAGTAAAGTAACATTTGGATTGATTTGTACATTACTGAGTATTTTTAGATAACAATACTTCTACTCAGGCCCAGTTCCAGAACAAAATCACAGAGAGTGCATAAATGGAAGTACAAACTAGGATACAGTATTAAACTGTATTAGAAGACGTGACGTAATCACATTGCGCCACTTTCCCTGAAAATATGAGCAGACATCATGTAGAACATGAAGGATATTTAAATCTTTTATTTCGTATTTGGTTTCAGCACCTCTCCAAGAGTGTTGTGCTGTTCTTGCACATGCGTAGACTGAGAAATCCGACTGAAAGTGGAGTACGAGTTTAAATGCATTGAGAAATCTCATTACTGAGCTAAAATCCAGCTCTCCTTATCGGATTTCTTAATCGAATTTCTAGATCACAGTATGGTGTTTACATGACCATTTGAATAAGCAAAAAACTGCAGAATAACTGCAGAAATCAGAGGGCTTATTTAACTCATTAAATGGCCAGTGCTTGTCATCAGGCCCCAAGTTTTACTGGACACTTCTATAACCTAAGAATAGCTCGAGTTTGCACTTCAGTCTCTGTAGAGAATAATAAGCCTTAGGCCCAATCCCATGTCAGCCCTCGCCCCTACCACTTAGCCCTTACCCCTCTGTTTTGTGCATTCACGCTTAGTATTACAGTGTTCCAATTTTTGTTGATATGGAGGGGTAAGGCGAAGTGTTAGGGCTGCACAGCCCTCCAGACGAAGGTTTTTCAGAGTCACACTTCAAATGGAGTGCTGTGAGAAAAAAAGAAAAATTGGTAAGATGGATGCAAGCGACCAAAAAAAACCCCAGAAATGTATTTTCTCCATTAAAAATTACAATAACCATTGTATTATTTTAGTTTTATGCCATTTCAATATATTATGGCCCTTTTCTTTATAACAGTATAATAGTATGCCAATGTCATGGTAGCTAGCTGGCTAAATTTCCCGTTCCACCTTAACTAGCCTAAAGCTCCAGAATGTAACTGCTGCTCTATTTAAGGTGAAACAAGAAAATTCAAACAAGAAGATGGCGAACAGCTGACTTTAGCTAAATTTCACCAAAGAATGAAGGGCGATTATACACATATACATACATACATACATACATACATACACACATATATATATATATATATACACATATACATATATATATACATACATATATATACATACATTATATATATACACACACACACACACATATATATATATATATATATATATATATATATATATATATATATATATATATATATATATATATATATATAAAAATATACACACATACACACACACACACACACACATACATATATCCCTCATATTTCAAGGCATACAAAGCCCTGAGTTTAACTAAAGCCCAGGGCAAGGTTGGTGAACTTCACCCCCCTCTGCTGTCACTGAAGACTGGCAGGGTCACCTACAGAGCAGCGCTAGAAGCCTGTTAATGAAGTACTGTTCTTTTTTTAGTTGAG
Organism: Pygocentrus nattereri; assembly: GCF_015220715.1. Classification (NCBI taxonomy): domain Eukaryota; kingdom Metazoa; phylum Chordata; class Actinopteri; order Characiformes; family Serrasalmidae; genus Pygocentrus; species Pygocentrus nattereri. The sequence goes on along the minus strand of NC_051219.1, from coordinate 32,694,699 downwards.
TGTCCCATTTCGTAGAGGTTTCAACCACGACCCATTGTAACTCAGTTCCAAGGTTCAAGGTGACACTCGAAAACAAGGGATAGGGCTAAAAAATAACAAATGGGATTGGGTCTTAGTTTGTAATAAGCCTGGAATTTAAAGGGGATAAGTGGTGTTTTACATGAATGACATAATTGTACAGCATATAGTATTTGCTTTTAAGAAAAATCAATGCATGTCCATAATGACAAACCTACTTGGTAGCTAAACTTGACAAATGTCCTTGACATCAGCAAACGTCTAGTTTGCTAACAACAACTTTACTTAAGTATTTCCATTTTGGGCGACTTTTTACTTTCACTCCACTACATTTCAAAATCAAATATCAGACTTTTTACTCCACTACATTTTGAGAAATCTGTCGTTCCTTTTGGTTTTTGTGTGTATAAAAACAAACTAAAAAACAAAAGAAGAGCAAAGCAAGAACACCAATCAGGGCACAGCGGTCACTTTGTTCTGAGCTAGTTTTGACCTGCTGGTCATACCGACCCAGCGCAGCACACGGTTCGACGTCAGTGCAGCAGTGTAAAAATACATATGTGTACCTAAATGATGGAATTAACCCAACTTTGTGTAAACAGACCACAATTTAGAAATATGTACACATATGCAGTCGTGACTGGCATGTTTCCTTTTTTTCAGAATTCATACAAACACTTTCATTTTATAGTAAATTAGTTTGGGTTAGTTTATGTTTATGAACAGAGACCTGCAGACCAATATAGTAAAGGAAAACTTCTCTGTGATCCTGAGTTTAAAGCCAGTTTTTATTCAGCTTGTAACTAAGTTACAAAGTAATCTTACACTGAAACTTTGCTTGTTTGTAAAAGTGAGTTCAGAGCCACTCGGTTCTCCCTGATGGAAACTGTTTGCCTTCAGTGTTTTGTGTTTATGATCATTTTTCATGTCAGCGTCACTAATTAATGACGTTCTATTAAAAGACTGGTTTACCAAGAGAGACGCTGGAGGATTTTCACCTAAAATGAGTTCAGGAAGCGAGTCTTGTTATAAAAATGAAAACAGGACATTAAAGTCATAAGTAACCTTTTAGTACTTTTACGTTTGATACTTAAGTACATTTGAAGCCAAATACTTTTGTACTTTTACTCAAGTTGAGGTCTAGAGTAAGGATTTCTACTGGAGTAATATTTTACCATGGGTATCTCTACTTTAACTCAAGTACATGATGTGTGTACTTCGTCCACCTCTGCTGAATTGTAGTTATATTTTCAAAGGGGAACCTTCCCTTTTATTCAGCTGATTGAAGGGACACGCTGTTATAAACAGGGATGTGCACACATTCTCCAGTACTCCAGAATCTTTTGAGGCGCCAGTTTTCAAATAATGAATTCACCATTTACTAAATCAGCACAGGAAGAAAATATACATAATAACAATCCAATTCATGCTTAGATGTTTTAAAAGGACAATGAAATGTTACTTTTTGCTCGTATTTGTGAGTAAATATACTATCTTACGCTACAAGTGTCTGAACGTTGGCGCGTTGCTAGAGGCGTAACCTAGCTAGGTTAGCTAGCTAGCTAACAGTAAGCGGAAATATATTTCTCTGACAAATAACATGTCAAATCGCCCACCAAGGAGAAAATACCTTGTTTTAGACGACGACACATCAGCAGCATCCACTGTAATGGTTTACCCCTGTTCACCCAATAGGAAGACATGTCAGCTCCTCTCGGCCTGTTCTTCTGCTTCACGGTAAGTTTTTTGTGCTGCTGTTGTTTTTTTAGCTCCTTAATACCACAGATAACGTCATCACCTAAAAGAGTAAGTCTGCAGCTCCAGCCATTCGCTAATTGAATAGTTGGTTGTTGATTTAGTGTGTGATTTATTTATTTCATTCACGGCTTAGAAAATGTGTGTGTGTTTGATTCATTGCTAACGCTATTGCTTTGACTACCTCGCAAGGTTAGTGCTGCATCACTAATACAAGCGTGCACCACACACACACACAAACACACACCTCTCAATCAGACGGACCCAAGGCCCATCAGCCTAGTGAAGACGAGCCACCTGATGATACACACACACACACACACACACACACACACACACACACACACATATATATATATATATATATATATAGCTCTACAGGAGACATAACAACGTTCTTATAATGTTAGTTAATTAATGTAAAGTAAATGTAAATTCCCAAGACTTTTTTTGGAGCATTATTATTGGTTCATTCACCATGAAATGTTCACAGTATAAAGGACAGCTGCTGTGTTCAAAAAAGAACAGTAGCCCTTTTATTGTGACAATATACTGCGACTATAGTGCGAGAACATTGATGGACGAAGCATACAAATGGTGCAAAACTGTGAATTTTGTCAAATCGACGAGGCTGATTGATGTCATGCTATGCAACATGATGAACAGCATTTTAAATGAATGCCCCTTTAAGTCTGATTGGCCGTCAGCTTGCCCATAATAAGCTCCTAATATAGACCACTGGTTTAAGAAATCATCTATGAAGCTTCAGCTGACTGCAGTTCTACCAGCAGCTCCTGAAATAAATCCACACCTACTTAGTCATTTCGAACAGCCTTCTTTTACTGTAAGATTTAATATAGCCCGGATTTCATCTGCTAAATCTGCTTTTATCCCCCAAGAAATAATATTTCTACCTGATCTTGGACTGTAATACCCAGCATTATCTCTCTCACAGCAAGAAAAATAACAGTTAAATCATTCACAAGGGATGTATTTTTAGTGCAGTAGTCCTGTTAACAAATGCAGCAGATTTGTGATGTGATCAGATGATATTAATTAACAGAGACGGAGGAAGTGTTAAATTAATTACTCATTCATTTTCAGAGAGAGATGCATTATTTTCCGTGATCTCAGACTGGGGTTGAGATTTCTAACCCAGGCTATTTTCTCCCAGGTTGGTGGCTTCTCTCATACTTGCCTTGTTTTTAACTTTCCTTGGGTGTTTTATTACTGCCAATTACTGAGAACTTCACAAGGATTTTTTTGGGGTTTCTAAAAACAGCAGTGCTAAAAACGGTTCACGGTAGATTATGTAAGAGAGAAACTGCAAAAAATGTGGGGCTCATCATGAAAGATTAACAAACCAGCTGGAGTTAAAGCTTCGTAGGGTACATTGTGATTGTCCATGTCATCACACAATGGAACTATTCATATCTTTGCTTAACGTCCCTGACGTGAACTCGACAATCCGCTCATACACGAAACAGTTAATCACCACCATCACAGCCAGAAATATACATTTCCATAAAGTCAATTAAAAGCATGAAGCCAATTATACTAATGAACTCTTTCCTCTTTAGTGCTACTCGAGTCCATTCATCCGCCCCTTATCATTTCTCTCACGGGTGGGGGGGTAATGCTCCTGATTTACGCCCAGCGCAGCAAACTGTATTATGTTAAGTGTTCTGGCTCCATCTCAGAAGCTGCTCTTCATTAATGAATAAAACCCAGTGCTCATATTCCAACATCAACACCAGCACCAGAAGCAGCACTCTACACATCTCTCTCTCTGACTGTACACTTACAATGATCATACAATAGCTTCAAAAGCTTGGAACCAAGTTTTTTCTTGGTATAAAATGACTATTTCCATGCTACTTCCCAACTTCATATATTGCAGTAAATATCAGAGACCACCCATCATTTATTCAACATCCAGTTAAAACAGACTAAATACAGGTTGTTCATTTTTCAGCAGATATTTCTGAGAACATTAGAAAATAAGGGAAACCTCAAAGGAAAATCACTGAAAAGACAAGTTTCCAAAACTGGATTTCAAAAAGTGATCTAAAAAAGTAGAGAAAATAGGGCTGCTGACAACCGTAGAAGACCTGACAGACCACCAAAACTGTCCCCTTCACATAAACAGCACTTAAAGCTTTCATCTTTGAGAGAGAGGACACAGTCAAGCTCCACTCTTGATTCAGATCTGGAAAAAAAAAGTGTTTCTGTCCATCCTTCCACTGTGAGAAGACACCTCAGCACTATGAGTCTGACAGGATGTGTAGCTGCCAAGAAACCATTACTGAGAAAAGGAAATAGACAAAAAAAAGAACATTTGCAAATCAAACAAAGAGGCAGCTGGTGTTCTCAGGACAATGGGCTAACCACCCAGTCCAGATCTCAGCATCACTGAATGTGTTTGGGATTAATTGGATCATAAGAAGCAGAAAGTGCAACCAACTTCTAAGACTGAACTTTGGAAGTGGGAAAAATATGCAGATTTCTTTGAAAAACTGAGAGCAGGTGTACCAAAAAGAATGGAAGCTGTAATAGAGGCAAAGAGTGAACTCTCTAAGAACATATTAAAAAAGATAGTAGATGTAGTTGGCTTCTATGTTATCTTTGGTGAAATATAGACACAAAAAAGGAATAACTTGGATGTAATGGTCGTTTTAACTAAGTGTAATAAACGAAGTTTGCTTTGAAGTATGGAAATAGATCATTATGGTACATAAAAAATTTACATGCCATAGTTTTGTGTCCTGATGAAGGCCTGAGAAGGCTGCAATGCATATGCACACTTTTATACATATTGGCATGTTTCAAGGTTTTTCATACTTTTCTAAAGAGGATATGCTAGGAAATTTCTTTGTTCTAGGATTTAGTTTGCATGTGCTTTGTGGATGCAGATACATTTGTTTTGTTTTTGACAGTCCCAGCATGGAATTATTTTGATAATAGTACTTTTACATACACTGCGTATGTTGTTACTAAATAAATTGACAGCAATTATTAAAATAAGTGATTCCAAACATTAAGTGTATATGCTCCACGCACAATCCTATAGCATACAACATCATACAACATGTTTGTTATAAAGTGTTCAACACTACATTCTTTCAAAATGTTTCACTCCCAGTCCTCTGCTGCATTTGCATTATTCATAAACTAGTCAATAATTATCGAGCAGGCTCGCAGCAGAAAATCACACCAATCTGCATTATTTAGATGAGGAGGGGAAGTAAACAGTGCCTATGCAACATCAAATGCACTCATGCAAGCCACTGCAGACTGAGTTTAACGACTGAGTTTAACCTGAGATCAGCACAGACAACATTTCAGAAAGGAGAAACACTGACAGTTTGAGGCTCCAAACTGACAGGCATCTCTCAAGCCAATCATCGCCCTCTAGTGGTGAAAAACACTCAATGCAGTCTGCTACTCACCTGCTCCTCGGTAATGTCTATTATTTTATTTTGTCCCAGATTTTCAAATGCAGACAACTGAAAAGAACTCGGGTCCTTCGAGGTCTGCAGAAAGATGCTGTGCATGTTCTACCAATCATAAGTCTTCTTGGCTGAAGGGTGTTGGGGCAGAAGGTGAACTAATCAGAAAGGCTGGGGAGGTCATTGGGATCAACCTGGACTCTCTGGAACTGGTGGTTCAGAAGAGGACGCTGGCTGAGCTGCTACATGAGAGTGTGATCTGACAGCGGAGCAGCTTTAGATCCAGACTGATACAACTACACTGCAGCAAGGAGCAATACAAGAGGTCATTCCTTCCTACTGTCATCAGACTGTATAATTCATCTGCCATGTACTGGAACTATTAGGACACTGCACAGTGTCTCTGATGTTTCATTAAATTCTATGCATCTTAGTATATTTATTTAAATTAACACATTAATATCTGGGTTGAAACAGGACTTATTTCTATATCTTTAGTGTCTCTGCATCCTGGTACATACTTAAATGCAGTAATTCACTCAAGTAACTCAGTGCTTTCTTTTAATGCTTATTGCACGCAGTAGTCATTTTAGTAAGTATTTTAGTATTAATATTTTAAACTGCATAAAACTGTACATATATTTAATTATGTTGGTTTCAGTTTGTATGTTTTACTTAGTTTTAATGTTTACAGCTCATTTTTATGTTGTGTATTTATTTTAAAAAGGGCTCACAGGCTGTTCATTTGAATTTTTTATGTGCTTTGTGAATGCTGCCAATGAAACAGTGAGTGCATGTACATGCACTCAATAACCCGATCATAATCGGATTTCTGCAGTTATCTGATTATTCAAATGGTCATGTAAGCAGCACTCTCCGATTTCTTAGATCAGAGTAAGGTCTGATTACTTCTGACACAGAAGCCACGTTTACATGCAGCCTTATAATCCGTTAATAATCCGACTAATAGCTCAATCGGAATAGAATACGTCCATGTAAACACCTCAATCGGAATAGACTAATCCGAGTGAGGCCAATCGAAATACAATTTCTATCCGATTGAACGAGGTGGGTAAACCTGTAAATAATCCGTTAAATATTAGAATAATAGTCGTGTAAACGCCTGAATCCGATTACACTCCAATCGGAGGGTGTAAGAACGTTCTGCGCATGCGCGTCATAGCGAAAGGTTTATACTGTTCAACATGGCGGAGCTGAAGCTGGTCCGGAGAAGAGACGAAGCTTATACACTGAGCTTTAAAATACGGCGGTGGGACGGACGGCCAGCTTATGTGTCTCAGAGCACGACGTCTTCCTTTATAAGTGCATGTGAAGGACGTTTTTCTGAGCCTGACATCAGTTTAAAGCCATTAAAAACACAAGCACGCCGACTGGAAACTGGTGGTGTTCGCTGTCATGGTAACGTTTACTCTCCACGCATGCGCGTCATTGTGCATCGGATTACTCGTAGTGAACACGTAAACGACGATTTTCATCAGATTGTTGAGCAGAGTGAGATTAAACACCTCAGTCTGAATCTGTAATCAATCGGATTGGCAAAAATCTTTGCATGTAAACATAGCCAGAGAGCTGGATTTTAGCTCAGTAATCGGATTTCTCAATGCACGTAAACTCTTACTCTGATTTCTTTCCTTTCTAAGTCTGCGCATATGCGAAAACAGGCCACGGTACTGGAAATAAGCAAGCAGCGTTGCTGCAAGATAGCAGCAAAAAAATTTAAGCGATACTGAAACCAAATGCATGCTTGACAACATGAAGGATTTGAATATTCTTCATCTTCTGGATGATGTATGCTCATATCTTCAGGTAAAAAAAAAGCTGCAGCATGAAGTTTGAGTATTATGTTGTCATCACGTCTTCTGTGAGTTTATTGGCTGGTTTCAAAGCAGAAATATGATTACTGTGTGACTCATGTAGACCCAGAGTTTTCACATTATCTGACTACTGAAGTGCATGTAAACGTGTTGATCGAATTACTGACAAAATCAGATTTTCTGTAGTCATAATCTGATGACTGCAGAAAATCAGATTTTGTCAGTAATCCATGTAAACGTACTCCATTTTGTTCTGGGATTAATGAAGTATGTAGATATGTATTTATGTATGTGTCTGTCTGTAGACGGCAGAAGCTCAGTGTAGTTGCAGTTGGTCTAATTGTCCGGAATATTAGCCTATCTGATTTTTCTAGTTTCATTCACATGCAAATGTCCAACAGCTCATGACAAGGGGGAACAACACAGCAAGACATGTGTGGCAAATGGCAAAAAATGGTAAAATAGTTTAAAAAAAAAACAAAAACAAAAAAAAAAAACATGGTTCTTCAGTAAAGACAGTGGTTCTATATAGAATGTGTTTTGCATGGTGAAATGTTCCTTCAGTTTGCTGGAGAATGTGTTGTATATGAGGATCTAAAGAACCTTTTTGAAAAGAGTTCATCTATTGTTACAAGCTTTATATCATTACAACAGAAAAACCCCTTTTGGTGCTTTAGAGAACCATGTGCAACACATTCTACATAAACCTGAAGAACAATTTCACTATGCAAAGAACCTTAACGCATACAAATGTTTTTTCATGGTTCTATAGAGAACCATTGTCTTTACTAAAGAACCTTTGAAAAACCATGATATTTAGCTGTGTACAAGGGAAAAGTCTCCATTAATTGGGAATTATCTGTCTTGTATTTAAACCTAAAAACACAATCTTTCATCCTTTGCTGCCTGCATGGCAGTAGAGCCAGCAATTTCATGATTAAACCTAGAAGACAGGGAGTCACAGCAGGCAAATACATGGAGAAAGTGAGAGAGAAGAAAACACAATTAAGGCACTGTGAGTTTCCACCATTAAAAAAAAAAAAAACACATCAAATCATAATTCAGCTGAAAGCATATTGATGTGACATGATCTATTCTAAAGAGACTTCTGAAGAGTCAGAATTGTTGGAATAGGAATCAGACAGTGTTTAAAGCCTCTAAAAGCTACTTAAAGTTATTGCAGGAAATGGTCTGATGTCTGTTTTACAGTCATTTTGAGAAAATGTTTCAGCCTCAGTTTTTTAAAAACCCATTAATAGTGGAGAGGTACAAGGAAAACATGTTTTTCAGTTGTACCACCATTTTACCATCAATGCAATATTCAGTGCCCTCCACAAATACTGGCACCCCTTTTATACATGAGCAAAGTTGTAAAAACGTTCTTTATTGCTTGTACTTTTGATCTGTCTTTTAAAAAAATTGAAATACAATGATTGAAAGAAAAACTCAAATCTTTCAAGAAATTATTTTCTCAAATCTGTGTGTGCCAGAATTGTTGGCACCCCTAGAAATTCGAACTGAAGTATACTCCCATTCATATTTTATGCATTAAAGTTCACCTGAGCGCTTAGCAACACAAAGACAGCCATGAATGCCAGACGTTCCGTTAATTTTCAGTGGGACTGTGTTTTTTGGACAGATAAGAGGATAATATAGCTTTTTTGTAACAAACACAAGAAGTGGGTAGTCATGCAGAAAGGTACCTTGTCCCCAATATGAAGTACGTGGTGGTCTGTGACATTATGGGGCTGTTTATCTTTCAAAGGCCCTGGTCAGCTTGTTCAGATACATGGGATCATAGACTCCATTAAACCAAAACCTCACTGCCTCATCCAGCAAGTTTAAAATGGGCCATGTTGGATCTTCCAACAGGACATTGATACACTATATTGCCAAAAGTACTCACTCATCCACCCAGATCATTGAATTCAGGTGTTACATTCACTTCCATGGCCACAGATATATAAAACCAAGTACCTAGGCCTGCAGACTGCTTCTACAAATGTGGGAAAGAATGGCTCACTCTCAGGAGCTCAGTGAATTCCAGCATTGGAATTAACCTCACAAATGCTCCTCTGGAAGAATTCAAAAATTCTGATAAACACACTCCTAAACCTTGTGGAAAGCCTTCCCAGAAAAGTTTAAGCTGTTATAGCTGCAAAGGATGGGCCGACTTCATATTAAAACCTATGGACTAAGAATGGGATGTCATTTAAGCTCATATGCATCTTAAAGCAGACAAGAGAACACTTTTGGCAATATACTGTACATAGCACACATGAGAATTTCCAGATCACTGATCACAGAATCAAAGTTTTGCCATGGTCATCCCAGTACCTAGACCTAAACCCCAAAAGAAAACCTGTGGGATGAGCTGAAGGGTAGTCTGTAAGAATCTGGAATCTGTAAGATCTGCAGAGGTCCTTCATGTAGGAATGGTCTCAGATCCTTTGCCATGTGTTCTCCCGTCTGATTAAGCATTATAAGAGAAGACTTGGAGCTCTTATGTTATTGGGAGGTTATAGAAAATGAGGCTGTGCCAACAATTGTAGCACACACAGAATTGAGAAGAGTATTTATTTAAGGATATTTGGATTATTCTTTTCATCATTGTAGTTCAAATAAAAGCTATATTTTTGTTCATATTTTTAGTGAAAGATCAAAAGAATAAGCAATAAAAATGTTTTTTTTTTTTTAAAGCCTGCTGTGATCATGTTTACCAGGGGTGCCAGAACACACATGCAGGTCCACTGGTCATGTTAAATAAATAAAATGGCTATATTTGTATTGAAATCGCAACCACTGGTTCTTTTCACCACCACTGGAGAGAAAATCCAACAAGTTTCTCTGTAATGTGCATCAAATTATTAAATATGAACATACTGTAGCTTTGAGGCTATGAATCCAAACTTGTATCTTGCCCCTTAGAAGACAGTAAGACTGTTCATAGGAGATATCCGAATTTGATAAGGTGGAGCTGTGAGCCACTGTCTGGCTTTGTGGAGCTATGTTGTCTGCTTTGAGCCTGGGAGGGCAGAGGGCAGGGCTTTATGGGGGCAAAGAGAGGGCGCATGGGCTGGTGTAATCAGGCTGTTGATTAATCATGCTGATAGCACCAAATGCCAGCTTTAGTGTGGCATCAAGATGGCCTGAGACACCTGACCGCTTCATGTCAACACATAACACTCACTAGTGGAGACACAGATGGGCATTTTAGCACATTTAAACTGTTAATCCTGTCTGTTCACTTGTTCCAAAAAAAAACCCCAAAACAATAGAAAAAACTGCAATATGCCTCATTCATAACACTCCACTTGAACCTTGCTACATAACATTGGTATAACCTGGCCATTAACATTACCAGTTGTCATGAGAGACGTCATGTTTTCTGTCATGAGAGCTCACGTCGTCCACCAATTCTGCAGTAACACTTAAGTGGAGGGCAGCATGCATAAGGCTCCGCAGCACCTACATAGGCCTTTTATGAAAACGGAGTCACACCTACATTAACATTTAAAAATGTTTATTCACCACTATCATCAGTTGTCATAACCCTGCTTTAGGCAGTTTTCGATCAGTTAGTGTTGACAACTGATACTTGTATGTCTTTCAATGCTTAATCATGTTTTATCAAATGCTGCCCTTTATTTACTTTTTGTTTACATCTGATTAATGATGTAGAAATTTTGAATAAACAGGGAAATCGCCCAAATAGTCTTAATACAAATAACAAATTACCTTGCGCTGTCTCATTGGAATATTTGCTGTGGTTTTCGTCTTTTAAGTGAACAGATAAGAGAAACACATTATGAAGCAACTGCTAAAATGTGACATATGCATGTGAGCAATTCTTTCTGACTGTCAATGAACATATGATTCATAGAAAGACTAATAATTAGGCTGCTGCTCGTAGATACTGTAAACCTAAGTGTGCTGGTGTACATTAACCATGATTAATGCTTCAAAGCTGTCTATGTGACCTCACTCCACCATTGTCTCATCGGGCTCATCAGCAGAGCAGTAGTAATCCACAGGGCAGAGATGAAGTCATAGAAGCACTGGAGTAACACATACATGCCTCCCGCCTAGCTTCAAGTCTGTCTGAACCCAGTTACCTCAACGTGACCGTGCCGGTTCCACCGGTCACCGCTGTAAACGGCACAGCCACAGAGAAACTTAACACGGTTTTTGATGACCCATGGTGTTTACCTGTAAAGCCCGTCTGTATACTGTAAATTATAGTGTCTGATGCATACCCTCCTTAATTTTTGGCAAAACAACTTTAGCCGACACAACGGACTCTGTTTTATGCATTTATTTATGTAGCAATTTATTCTCTGATTAGCTGCTGAGGGGCTGCTTCAGCAGTCTGATAACCACATGCCGGAAGGCCTGTGGTTCTGTTCAGTCCTTCACCTCCTCTAATTTCTGTGTGATCCTTCCCAAAAATACCACAAAATTTGCCTAAAAATGTCACCCTTTGAAAAGTCCCTGCATGGTTGCAAGTTCATCAAAACTCTAAACTCTCACTCAACTTCCCCCACCCCTCCCCGGGTCCCCCATTTTCAAAGCTAGTGAGGTCACACATTAGCAACAGAGGACAATCAGCGTATTTTCCCCCAAAGGTTTTATAACCATCCTGTTCACGCACACAAACAACCTTCTCCTTATTTTAACAGCCAGAGAAGAACAAAAAAGGATTAAACATAATAAACTCCCAAACCTTCTGTACAGAGAAAACAAACTAAATGGAGAAAATGTCTCTTATATTAGTCCGCGCAAATCCTCCATATTGTCTCTCGGGTCTGCATTTTAATTGGGATGGGAGACACACAAATATACCAAATACAGTTCTGTGTGTCAATGAGAGGCTTTGTGTGTAGTAGGCAAATGTCAATACGTCTGTCTTATGTCTGTCGCTCAGCTGTCCAACTCTGTCTTTAAATGGATTAGAAACAAGTAGGTCTTGGCCATGTCTACAATAGTGTGAATATGCATGTGTGTCATAAGTTAACATTATGTAAGTCTAAATCAGTGTGTGCAACTGTGTGTAACTGTGTGCAGATGTGTGTGTGTAAGGGGGTGGGGGGGGGGGGTTGGGGGTTTAGGAAAGTCTCTAGGCCAGCCCGAAGCCCTCGGAGCACTCCTGAATGGCCAGCAGCAGCATGTGTCTCAACTTCTCGTAGCTCTCGTAGGCTGGGAGATCCAGCTGGTTAAAGCTGTAGAGAGGATAAAGATCAGTCAGACACCAACATTCTAAAGAGAGCTCAAAACATTCAAAAATGAATATTTTACTGAATTCAATTAAAACAAATGCACAACTAAAAGTAGAAAAATGTTAAATTTGATGTTTAAAGCCTCTGCATAATATGTTTAAAGCTTCTGCTCCTAGTATGTTTCAGACCCAGAGTTAGTAATATTATCGCACGGTTTCACTTGTGTAGGTCATTCACTGTTACAGCTTATACATGCAACTTATATGCAAAAACATGCCCATGTACCACCCCCTCACTCTCAAAACAACCACTTTAATTCTAGGATTACAATCACTGTTTTATAACACAGATTTTGGGAATGCTTGATATTTGAGCATCCACTTAAAAGGTTTAGGACATAACAGCCTAAAACATTTTGCTTATTGCAATTATCCATCTTATTTGGTCTTTTTTTTTCATTTTGTATCTGCAGTAGATACATTTACAAACAAGTAAAATCATGAGCAAAATTATAATTTAATTTCAGAGCCCAGCTGACTATCCTACACATCTGTCTCCATCTGTCCCCTCCCATCAACAACTGGCTAAAACTTCCATCTTTCTGTATCTCCCAGTGAACAGTTTCACTTGCGGAATGAACACATCAAGTTTGAGGACACTACATGTTTCAATGAGAATATCTTGACTAATGTTGAATAAACCGAATACTGATGTCAACAAAATGTTGAGCTAGTTCTCTTTACAGCAATGTCAAAATATGGTCCTGGCCTAAAATGTAGTATATAGTCAGAGCTTTTCATTTTTCACTTGTAGTTTTGTAATGTGGACACATTTCAGCAAGTGTTTACCAAGTGTGTGCAGAGGGCAGGCGGTCAGTGGAGCGGTCGTCACGATGAATCTGAAACTTCTGGATACCATTCATGCCCTCTAGCGCAGCAAAGCCCTGCAGAGGCACTTTGGACGTGCCCGTCACAAACTGCAGGAACTTAGCCCGGTCAGCCTGGTCAAAGGAGCGCAGTGCACGCCAGAACCACTGGATCTACACAGGTAAGGACAGAGATTAATATCAAAAGCACTTCTTCATAGGCATTAAAGTACATGGCTGGTAAGAGCAACTGAATATCTTAACTGTGCCCAACAATAATCAAAAAATCATGTGCAGAGACATGCAAAAATAAGCATAGGCTTATAATTAATTTTTAACTGTTTTAAATTTCAAAGTGCTTAGAATCTGTGTACACATACTTGGATAGAGCTGGACTGGTACTTGTGGTACTCGGTGTTGGCCTTGAGGTCGTCAATATCGATAGTGGGCAGGCCCGAGATAAGCAGCTCCAGCTCCTGCTCAGTGAATATGGAGATGAGCCTCTTGGGGATGATCTCATAAAAGCCCTCCAGAAAGGCTGCCAATTGTTTACGAATCGCACCTTCAGAACACAAGAGTGGCACATTAGAACAAATAAAAAAAAACAAACATCTGTAAAATATACTTGGTACCATGTAAGCATATTTGTGTAGTATGACTGTAAAGCTCACCCGTCATCTTCATCTGGCACACCAGATGCACATACTCTTTCTTGTTCTCCTCAGTCACCAGGATGTTGGCCCCATTGGGCTTCAGGTCCCTCACTTCACAAACTCCAAATTCCTGGACCTGATAAAAAACCAGACAGAGTGGTCCTTGTTAGGGTAGTCAATTGATTAAAATCATAAAGCTAGCGTATGCTTTATTCAATAAAGGCTTTTAAGAAAAACTGTAGCTTTCCAGTTTGCTATTGCTTTTGTTAGTTTGATACTTGTTGATTTATTCATAGGTCTCCCAAAAGCACTGTCCAGCACAGTACGCCAAAAGTATTGTCACTGAACAGCTGTATTTGACTAAGCCATATTCGACAAAACATAAGACCAGTTGGGCTTCTGCCTACACTACTACAGATTCGTCTGAGGGTCATACTAGGAAAATGCATTAATGGCATTTAAAATAACTAGCAGCATTAATATTTACCATGATGACAGCCATAGTTATTATGAATTCCGTAACATATGGACAACAAACAGCATCAAACAATTCAATCAAAAAACAGGCACTAAAGATGATATGGGCATAAAAAGTAATAACTAAACATCACTCCCATTTTGAAAGAACTGCACTGGCTATCTTTAAAACATATTTTAATGTACTGCTTCTAGTTTTTAATGCTCAAAATGACAGAGCAAAGCTTACATCGCAGAACATCTGTATGTTCCAACATGTGATCTTAGATCTGCAGATGCTAGCATTCTGCAAATTTCTTACGTAAAATACAGAACGTGGACAATTTTGGTTATTATGCTTGTAAACTGTACAGCTCAATTCCACCCTTTATCAGAATCAAGCTCAGTGCACACAAACATTGGAAAATGTTTAACTTGATGCTTAGTTAAAATTGTCTCTTCTGTATTTCCCTTTATTACATTTGCCCTGTCAATGTCATATGATTTTAAATAAATTCTCTGTTTCTTCTATTACTGTTTTATTTTATTCTATTACTGTTACTATTTTACTGTTTCCAAGTTTTATCACCTGTCTTTAAAGCACTTTGAACTGCTACTGGTATTAAAAGGGCTCTATAAATAAATCAATAAATAAATTGTTTATTATATCTATTATACCTCTGTGCTGAATGTCAGCTCATAGCCCAGTGTGGAAACATCATTCTCTAGTAAGTAGACCAATCCCTGGAAGAAGGGATAATCCTCGCTCTCCATGTCTGTGTACCTGAAAGAAACATCATTAACAAAAGGGTTTAGTCGGAAGACAATAGATACACAGTCTTGGAATAAAGCTGCATCAAAGGAGACTCTACTGTAAGTCTCTTATTTACACTGAAGTGTAATTCCTTTACTCACCTAACACTCTTCCCCAGGATGTGTTTGTAGAAGCTGCGTGTGAAATAACACTCCAGGAGTCTGTTGTCGTAGACAGCCTTGGCCACCACCCGCCCCACAAATTTGAAGTAGCTGAGATGGTTTGGATTGCAGTGAGAGGAGGGGTTGATTGTGTATGTGACTCTGTCTCCTGGTGATGTGCGGAATAACGCGTACATGGGGTTAAACATCTCTCTTGAGATAATCATGTACCACTCTCTTAACAGGCCACCAGCATCTTGCCCCTCCTCTCCTTCAAACACTATGTACCTGAAGAGCACAGGGAGAGACAGTGTGAGTGACAAGTACTCAAAATAAGTGTGGAGGGAAAACAGCTATGGAGGCATAAAGAAGCAACACACAGTTTGTATTAGTGATTTTTCTTGGTTTAAAAAAAAAAAAAAAAAAAATCCATTATGGCTTATCCATTAACTGTTTTGTTTTTACCATTCAAATGTTTTCTGAAGACGTGTTTACACGCACTTAATAATCAGAAAATGTAAAATTTACACAAGTCTGGCAGTAAGGATTTCTACTTTGCAACCAGCCAATAAACTCACATAGGTAGACACGCCAAACATAATGGAAAACTCAAACTTCATGTCATGGCTTTTCATATATACACACACATCGCCAATTTACCAGATGAATATGCTTTGTGTTTGGTTTCATCACTGCTCGAAAAGTGTTTATTGCCATCTTGCGGCATCGCTGCTTGTTTATATCTGGTACCACTGTCTGTTCTTGCGCATGCGCCAAGTAAGAAATCTGATAGAAATCCGAGTAAAGGTATACATGCACTGAGAAATCTGCTTACTGAGCTAAAACCCAGCACTCTTGAGATTTCTTACTCCAATCTAGAAATCTGATTATGGTGTTTATCCGGTGTGCATCTATTTGTGTACACATTAATACAAAAAACAGTCTTGGATTTTGGCTTGGAGCAATGTATCTGTGCATCACTCACAGTCTGTTCTTCATATCTTCTGGGCTCTTGCGGTGCAGTTCTCTGTATGAATCTTCGAAGACATGGTCTCTTCTCACATGAACAGCCATATCCTCTTTCCTCAGACCCTCATCCAGGCGTTCCAGCTCCTGACGGAAATATCTGACAGACAGAAATACCAGTCATATCCTCAGCATACTGGAGAGAACAAGAAAAAGGAGAAAAACAAAACAAACAAACAAAAAAAAAAAAAAAAAAAAAAAACACACACAAGGCAAAACTACAAAGAATAGAATAGAGTAAAAATAAGTGTGAAAGAAGCAAACTAAGAAGAGCAATAGGTAAAGCGCAAACAAAAGAGTATGTGGCAGTTAAGCCTTACTTGCGCTTGACATCAAAGTCGAGAATACGGATGTAGTCCACAAGGACAGCGAAGGGGCCATCTGCCAGGTGAGTGGTGGACTGGCGCAGGATCTGGTTTAGCACTGTTCTGTGAGTCTCTGTTTCAGAAGAGCGATAAGAGAGTGTTCATTTTAACATTAGAAAAAAAATTCTGACTGTCCTGTGGCATGTATTTTGAACTCACCTGCAAAGCGCAAAAACTTCTGTGTGTCTGGAGGCAGGTTGGAAGAGATGTGCATGGAGGAAGGCTCTCGGGAAAAGAAGGGGTCCAAGGAGGAGGGGGTGGCTGGGGTGAGGGGAGCAGGAGACAATGGAGGTGGCTCATCCTTGATGTGCGACAACTGACTCTCTCGAGTGTCCCGCACTGGGGGCTTACTCTCTCGCTCGGTGGCATGAACCAGAAAGAAGGCCTCCACTGCAGGCTGAAGAACTTCAAAAACACACAAAAAAGTATGAATTCAATTGTAAAAATCACAATCAACAGAATATTGATTGTAATATGCAATTACCCAGAACAGCATGTTGGTCATGTGACTCCTCCAGCTCTTTGAGACACTCCCCTAGCATGTCCCACAGTTCGTCCAATAAGAGCTGCTCGCTCAGCAATGGCAACTCGGGCAGTCTCTCCTCCTGCTCCTGCTGAGTGCTGCTCTCCTCACCTGAATACAAAGACAGATTTCTGGGATTCTCTTTAAGGCCTCATAAACCAACAATAACCCTTTAAAGGCCTTAATAACTGAAATGCAATTTTTTAATATAAGGAATAGCACTATAAAGCTCATCAAAACAAATGGGCATTGCTCATATACAGCCTAAGGGCTATTCTCCCAAAACAGCAACATTCTAGTGTTGGCAGCTGGCCTAGTACTCCTCCATAGTAATAATTTAACGAGTCACACTAGCCAGAATGAATTAGAGAGAACATTCTAAAACAGTGTAAATGAGGGGAGAATGTTCTAGAGACTCACACATCATGGCACATCATTCCATCATTCCCTAACAAAACCAAACGCTGAGCTGTTGTGCCATACTTGTGTGAGAGTCTCAAACATTTTCCTAAATTTATGCTCTGGCCTTAAGCCTAGCATTGCAGTACAGTGGAAGCTCACCAATAGGAGCCTGGTCCGGCTCCAGAGGAGAGGGCTGGTCCACATCCATAGGAGAGTCATCTCTCTGCGCTGCTGGAGGCTCTGCCACAGAATGTCCCTCTGACTGAACCAGGAGAGTAAAAGGAGATAAGGTGAGATTTCACACCATCATCTGGAAAAAGTCTGTGTAACGAAGGAATGACTGAAGATTTTTTTCCCTCAAATGACAGAGAACATCTTCAAAGCACAATGAAGAGAGAGCACCATGCATTACAAACAAAGGCAAGTATCAGAAGAGATGGGAGGGGAGCTGAAGCATTGAGCAAAACAGCCACATTCAAATTCATAACACTGAGCCACAGCATGTGCACAAACAAAAGACTGTCAATTTTAAATGCAGAACAATGCAGTGAATCGGTGCTGAAACCACGTGGAACACAGTGGTGGCTGTGATACAAAAGAAGCACAAGTACATGTAGGTGGCCAATTTGGAAAACCATGTCAAATAAGTACAGTGGAAATGTGATGAATATTAGTCTGGGCGGCTCACACCATCACTGAGATTAACCACAAAACACAGTTATTAACAGAGTATTATGTAAAAACAAATGTGTAGCGATTAGTTTGTAAAGTGTAGGTCAAGCAGCGTAAAGAGTTTAAAAAAAAAAAAAAAAAAAAAAAAAAAAAAGCCTAGAGGTCTGTTCTTAAAAACCTGTGTAGTCCGTTCTGAACCATTCACCACATGGTCATGACAACAACACATTACGTCAGTAATACAAGTAGTCTGTGCAAGTGTATGTGGGCACTGGTCAGTAAACATAAGTAGCAGTCTGCTTGCTGTCAGTGCGGCCCATGCTAACCGTGGCAGAGCTGGCTGGGCCGGCGGGGGGGTTGTTGGTTGCAGCAGTGCTTGGGGCATGACCAGCTGCTGCAGACGATCCGGCAGCGACAGCAGCAGTAGCGGCGGCAGCGGCGGAAGAGGACGATGACGAAGTAGGTGGGGGAGCCTGCTGAAGCCGGCGAGCCCGTTGTCCCTCTCTCACCATCTGAATGATGGCATCTGCTTCAGCCTCCAGCTGGCGAACAGCAGCCTGGATACTGCTTGCAGAGCCCAGACTGGTGGAGCCTACAGAACAAAGGGGAGGGGGGTACAATAGTTCAGATCACCACTGTACTACAGATTAAGCGCTTAAAGGAACGGTTACCCAAAAAATCTAACATGTATGTATTCTTGATGTCCAAAATTTGCTTTAGTGTTGGCTCAGATCGACAAGATCAGCACTGCTAAAAAGCATTTACATCTGTCACACAATTTTTTTTTTTCACTTAAAATTATAAAAGGTGATTACAATTTTATGCTGAATTGATTAGCAATATTGATAACAGTTGTAATATTAATACAATTCTACAGACACTCATCCCTAACTTTTCACTCACTCAATCTTCCTGTCTGCTTAGCCTTTTTGTTGGCACGACGCGTGTCCTCCCTTAGCTGGATGATGACCTGCAACACTCGCAGGAAGAACTTCTGCGTGGAGGTCTTGGAGGTAAGTGAGCTCATACAAGGCAGCTGGAGTTCTCGGCCACCCAGAGTACGCTTCTGAGCTGCCACAATCACCACACTTTCTGAGCCGTCAAACCTGCAGGGAAATGAAGACCATCAGTAATGCAAAACTAACTGACACATGGTGAACACTACAATGTGGTTACTTTTATCAAGTTAAGGAAAATATTGTTTTGTTCCAGAAAGTAGAGGATCAGAGAGCTATGCTCACCTGCTGGTCATCGTGCCCTTGAGGCGAGCGGAGAGAGAGGGGTCCTCATGAGCGGCTTCTGGAGACTGGGCATCTGCCCGTGCTCTCCGCTGCTGCTCCAGGTTATACTCCCGCAACTCCGCCAGTAAAGTGCCTGTAGACACACAGACACACGATAATTAAGGTAACAGAAGAAAAAATAAATATTGAAACAAAATTACAAGTAAAAACCCCATTGAAAAGGAGTGATTTACTGACCAATTTGTTTGCAGAGCGTGTAGCCAAGGTGGCGGGCCCCGCTGAGCAGCAGTCTGAGCACAGTGTCCCGGGTCTGGCTGTCCCCTCTGGACAACTGCAGAAGTATGTTGGCTGCATCCTCCAAGCCCTCCTCTGAACATGAGTGGGATGTCAGCACCTGGTAGAGAGAACACACACACACACACACACACACACACACACACACACACACACACACACACACACACACACACACACACACACACACACACAGGGTCTCTTAAATCAACTTTTGGTGCTGGGTCAGAGGGGTCTGGTAAACCAGACATAAAGATTATGTATGTGCATGTGTAAAATGTTACACACCTCTACAGAGAGCTGCAGCTGTTTTTCTGTTAGTCCAGTGGAGGCCAGCTTGGCATCACTGTCTGTGCTACTCACTGCTGTCTTCTGTTTGCCTGCATCAGTAACATGGTTGCATTCATTATGTATTACCTTGACCATCACATCACATTTCATTTCATAATATGCATTATGGGCACCTACATTTTAAATAAATAAATAAATAAATAAATTTTTTTTTTTTGGAGCAATTCAACACAATGCCTCTATACATAACATACAAAAGACGCAGTGCTGCTCACACTTTCAATACAGAGCACTTTCAGTGTCAGTATTAACTCATTTATAAAACATCATCCAGACTAAAACTCAGCTCCCTACCAGCAGTGATGCCTGTAGCTACAGTAGATGTGGTGGTGGCTGCAGCAGTAGCAGTAGAGACGGGCTGAGATTGTGCCACAACTGTCCCAACAGCCGTGCTCTGGGTACCTGCTGTACCCCCTGCCCCGGTAGTGGCCTGGGCAGCAGGGACTGCAGGGACAGCAGTGGGGGCCTGAGGCACGGGGTGGCCAGCTGGCACCTCTGTAGCCTTGTTGTCAGGTAGGGCAATGGAGATGAGAGAGAGTAGTCGCAGGAGCTTTTCAGTAAGCAGGGAACTGCGACGGATCACTGGGTGCGACAGCATGTTCATCAGCTGGCCTAACGGTGAGGCTTCTAGACTTAACTGGGCCCCATCGCCCTCTGCAGATGCCCCCAAAGGCACAGTCTTCATGGAGGCCTTGCCTTTACGACTGACATTCATGTTGTCCAGCTTTACCAGTAGGTCCCAGAAATCAGTGGAGATGCCCAGGGACTGCGGTGTGACTGAACAGGAACTGAAGGAGTTGTGGGTGGAGGAAGGGGTGCTGGGAGTGCCAGAGGGGTTGTTCTGGCTGGCACTGCCTGGCCTGCAGCCTCCTCCAGCTGCAGAAGCAGAGCTGCCACACAGGCGAGAGTCTAGCTCAGAGGAGGAAGACGACTGGGGGTCCTTACAGCGCTGTTGTGTGAAGTGGCTGGGGAACACCTACAGAAGAGAGGAGAGGAGGTTAAAATAATAAATAAAAATACAATACGACACAATACAATAACACCCATACCCCAGACATGAACTGAACATGAACACTTTTCCCCAACTCAACTTGGGATTCTTTCAAACAAACTATATTTACTGAAAACATTACAAAGACAACACATCAAATTTTAGAAAGTGAGAATTTATAATTTTTTTTTTTTTATTTGATGCCAGCAAGTTCCAAAAAAGTTGGGATGGGACATGTTTACCACTTTGTTGCCTCTTCATTTAAACAACACATTGTAAGCATTTAGAGACCAATTGCTGTTAAAATCAAATATTTTTCTATTCTTGTTTGATGTAGAATTTCAGCTGCTCAACTTTTCAAGATTCCCTTGGTCGTTTTTTTGTGTCATAATGCAGCAAAATGTTTTCCCTGGGTGTCAGATCTGGACTGCAGACATGCCAGTTTTTATATTCTTAATTCATTTACAACCTAATGCATTTACAGCTGGAGTGTTTCTAGATACTGTTAATGGTTTCATCTTTGCGTGGTAGAGTTTTAACTCACATTGGTGAATGCAGCAACGATCTGTGTTCATGAAGAATGGTTTTCAAAAGTGTTCCTGTGCCAAAGCAGTGATTGTCCTTTGCATACAGAGATTTCTCTGGAACTTTGAATCTTTTAATAAAATTTTGTACTGTGGGAACATTGTTCTTGAGTTGTCGCACTATTTGCCTGCCCAATCTTTTACAAAGTGGTGAAGCTCTCCTCATCTTTACTTCTGATTTTTTTTTACATCCAGTCACTGACCCAGGTCTTTTCTTTCAGCATTACACAACTTTACCAGTCTTTTGTTGCCCCCGTCCCAGCTTTTCTAAAATGTGTTGCTGGCGTCAAATTCAAAATGGGCATATATTTTTCAAAAAACAATTTCTCAATTTCAACATCTGATACGTCATCTTCGTACTATTTTCAATTAAATTTAGGGTTTGAAGGATTTGCACCAATTTTTCACAATGACTACTACAATAACCTACTAATTAATGGTTTAGTTAAATAATGTAATTGTTATGCTTTCATGTTCAACTTACAGTAATTAAATTCAAATCACTTAAAATTTCCATCTGTGGGGATGCAGTGCACTATGTACAAAGCATTACATAGTGCTTAAAAAAAAAAAAAAAAAAAAAAAAAGTAAATGATACATCAACATTTGGACAAATGTTGATGCATCAGTCACGCTGCAATAATCTGTCACAGACCAATAACGGAATACAGCAACTCTAACCTTGGCCAGCTGAATGAGTGTATCCAGTACGTGTCGACAGACGACAGGGGCAGCTTGCGGGTGGATATGAACTGTAGATCCTCCTCCTGAGCAGCCAACTCCTCCAGCTCCTGACACTCCACTACCGAGACCTGCTGAGCCTATGGCTCCCCCTGTTGAGTGCCTGTCTGCATGTTTGCGGCCCGATGCCCGCTGGATCTGGAAAATGTTGGTCCTACAGCCCAGTGCCGCATCCATGGACACAGAGAGCCATGACAGCTGGCTGGAGCTGCGAGATTCCACTCTGTTCAGGAGTTCAAGGGAGGAGGAGGAGGATGAGGAAGAGGCCATGCAGGCCTGTGAGGAAGAGGAGGAGCTCTTGCTTCCACTGGATGAACCTTGACCCAGTGCACGCTTGCCTCTTGCCTCATCTAGCCGGGCTGTCTCCAGGCAGAGCTCGCTCTCGCTGCTGCGCTGGAGGATGGAGAGCAGGCTCCGGATTACCCAGCCACGTGTCTGTGAATGGTAGCATAGGTTCCGCAGCACACGATGTAGTCTGCTGGTGTTCAGCTTAGGTTCGTCCACAAACAGCAGCACTAAGAGACAAGACAGCGCCTCATGGTCCAAGAGGAGACGTCCTCTAAGCCGCAAGAGGGAGTCCACATTGGAGCTGGAGGGGCTACACATACAACACCCAAAAATGTATTATTTTGCAAGGAATTTACACAAGATGACCAACTTACTGACAAAGGATAAACATTTATAATTGCAGGAATGGTTAAAATAACATTTCTATGAAATATAGAGCAGCTAGAATATAAGGTAACTGCAACAAACTGTATGGCTCATCTGATTTATCTTAAAACTGATTTAACATACTAGCAGTCGACCAACAAAACAAGAACAGAGTTAATTTGCACTGTACAAATCTGTTAAATTGTTTACACCCTCATTATCAACTCATCTAAAACCACTTTCACCATCTTTTCTAAACACTGACCGGCTGTGGTTGGCGCTGCCCCCCATCTGGAAGGTTCCTCCTCTTTGCACAGCCAAGCGTGAGTACTGCACACCGCGGTTGCCTCCCAGGCGGCTAGTGAAGGCAGGAGAACGCAGAATTGCAGAAAGCGCAGAAGAGGAGCTGTGTCCGAAGAGTCGCTCGTGCATCAGCTGCCTCTGCCGGGCCTCCTGCTCTCTGCGCAGTGCTGCAGCTTCAGCCGCAATGTCTGGGGGCATTACTGCCAGCACACTGTCTTCCATGTCTTCCAGAACAGAGCGCCGCAGCTCAGATGGTAGCGTCTGGATGAAAGTGACAGGGTCCAGAGGCTGGTCTCCTTGAGGGGGCTGCTGGGACAGTTCTCGCCGCTGCTGCTCTGCCCGCTGCTGAGCTAGCACCTGGGCAGATAAAAGGGCACTTTGCTCAGTCAGTCATAGATACTTAACCCATATTGGCCCTCAGACAAGTTTCATGTATCTGGGATTACATAATATGGATGACATTCTGTTTTGAGGATAACAGGTTAATATATGCACGATTTCTCACCTCCTCCTGAATGGCTGGTGGTAGTGCAGCCAGAAATTCAGGGCTGACCTCAGTGACCCCAGGGCCTCCCCCTAACACAGGAGCCGCTGCGGTGGACATTGAGGATACGGAGGGGCGAGAGGGGGGTCTGATCCCTAACTGGTTCTGCAGCACCTCCCGACGGATATCCTCAGGCAAAGCAGCCAGGAAAGACGGATCCACACCTTCTGGCAGACTGATGCCTATAAGCACAGAAGCAAATTAGAAATGTATTAGAGAAAGAACGGATGCTGTAGTGGTAGAGTACGATTCATAATACAGCCATCGCCATCTGTTGGACACTTGCCAGCAAGCGGGTCATCCTCTTCATTGCTGGTGGATGGGAGTGGCTCCTCCTGGATAGCCTGAGACTGGCTATCCGCACTGTCACTCCGTGGCATGGTCTCACCAGGGGAGGACACGGAGGTGGACCTATCAGGGTCAGAAGGTGTCAGACTCATCTTAGTAAGACAACAGTTGCAAAACTAACAATTTAAACTTCACCACCTAAACCTAGTCATACAAATACAGCATTAAACATGAACACTTCAACATTTCTTCAGTAGCTGCTCCTTCTTCTCGATTTTAAACATGCCATTTCTACCAAAGCCTGTTTATATCCAGAATATTTCCACAATAGTTTCATTTTAACCATCTGAGATTGCAAAGAAAAAAATGTGTTTGGAAAGTACCTTGCACAAGGTTTTGGTAGCAAGTCACTCAAACAAAACTTGACAAACAAACAAACAAACAAAAAAAAAAAACTAGCCAAAATAGACCAAAATAGCCACACATTCACATTTGACATGTCAGAAACACAAGCTTGGCTGATATTACAACCTTATTTTCCAACTTAATGCAGCTCTAAAGCGTAGACATGTAAGGTTGTTGCACACTGTGGATAATGCCTATTTATACAAACTTCCACAACAGCAGAGTAAACAGAACATAAAAACAAAGGATCTGAAATGAACTAGGCGTAATTTTGCTGATACCTGTTTCATTATAATATGGACATACCTAAATCTAATACCACCAACAGTAAATAAATAAATAAAAATTATAAATAAAAAAAAAAGATCAAAACATCTGAAAATGTATTTTTTTTTATTTTGAATGATCTATTTTAAGACTTTTTTAGGCTCCATGGGAACCCTGATATAGGACTTACCCTGTATCTGCATCTGTCTGCCTATCGGTGAGGCCACTGTCACCACTTCCTGACAGTTCTTGAGACATGTGATTGGGCTGTGCTGAGTTAGGGGCAGGTTCCTCCTGTGTTGCAGAGGCAGGGCTGCTAGTATCCATAGGTGACCCCTCTAGTTGCGACACACCCACTGGCACAGGCTCAGAACTCTCCGCTATATCTGGGCTGAGAGAGGCTGAGAAAGAGGACAAGAGTGTGTTCAATAAAGAGGCACTTAAGACATGCAGACCAGGTACACACTGAAGGATATTACAAAATAATACATGCAGTAGTTGCATGTAGAATGCAGTAGGATATAAAACGGTCTCCTTGTAAATCACTATGGATGAATGATTAAATATTAATTAGATACTAATGAATAAATGATTAAAGATAAAACTATTAAGCCTAACAATAAAAGCTTTAAAAGGAAAATCCAGATTTCCAACTTGAACGCAAAGTAAAATGTTTTCATAGTTTTTAAAAGTTAAATCTACCTTCCCTGACTGCATCCAACGCTCCTCCTCCTCTCTCACCAATAGTGGGGGCAGGAGACATTTCCATCTGGGAGGCTTCCGCTTCACAATTCAGCCGATCAGGTGCTGAGAGCTGAGGTACAGCCCCTGCCAGCGTTGCAAGTGAATCAGCATGTGAGTCAGCCAGCAGCAGCTCTGCAATTGGCTGATGCACTTGCTGATTAATTGCTGTCTCCAGTGAGACAAGGGCCTGCTCATGTGGGGCAGTAGGGGTAACCTCTCCTGAAGGGGGTGCCGTTAGGAAGCCCTCAGAGGCGCAGGGAGGGTCTAGACAGGATGACACGCCACCCTGGGCCTGCTCTCCTTCTGCTTGTAGAAACAAAACAATGTAAGAGTGGAACATTCAAAAGGTGAGATTTTATTTACATGCGATGAGAATTTTTAATCAAATTTGTTAAATGGCAAACATTCAGGTTGTGGCTCAAGGGCTGCAATGTGGAAGGCAGTAAGTTGTATAGTTATCTCCTTCAAGGGCCGCACTATCCTGATCCCCAACAACACAACTTACTACCTCACCACAGCACAGTCATTACCTATTCTTATTGGTTTAAACAGCCAAACAGCCAGCCACGAAATTCAAATACACAATAACCAGCAGTAACACTTGAGTATAAAAATCAGCCAGAGACAACAATTTAGAATGCAATATATTTATATCTAGCTCTTGCATAGTTCCAAGTCTTGACCAGCACAATTTAAAAAGAAATCGAAAAAAAAAAAAGAAAAAAAAAAAAAAAAAAAGTCTTTCTCCAGGAAAAGTCATCCTGCTGTCATGCAGCTGCCGTGGGAAAGACAGTAGACTGTATAGTTATCTCCCAGATCTGGTGTGATCCTAAAACTATACAAACTACTACCTCAGCCCACAGCACGCAGTAGAACACTCTCCAGGCACGCAGGTCCTTCACATCATCCCCTTAAAGTTGCAAGTAGGCTAAATCAATGGAAAAAGACTGAGGAGTAAACAAGACATGGTATAAAGTAGTAAAACTTTAGAGGGGAAACCTCATTTACATAGATGTGCAGAAAAAGAGTCATTCCAGTACCTGCCGAGTTATCTCCACTTCCGTTGACAGTTCCTATTGCAGTGCTCTGTCGCAGACAAAGAGAGCAAAATGTAATTCAGCCGCCAAGCCTCAAACTGTAATGTTCATGACATGAGACCACAGGAGTATCTGGGCCTGGGTGTCATCCATGCCCAGTCTGTGATTAATTATTGATCTACTTTAACACTGTAGACCACACTCTGTCTGTCCCTCTAAGAGCCTGTCTACCTCTCAGCCAACAGTGCCCTCTTTTGTCTCCCTCAGTCTCCATACCTGCAGTGTCTGCTCCCTGTTCTCCTCTCCAGCAGAGGTACTTCTCTCATTCTGCTTGGCCTCTTCCTCTTCCGCAAGTTGCCTCCTCCTCTTCTCCCTGCGCTCCTCTAGCTCCTCATCACGCAGGCTCTCCAAGTGCTGCAAAATGGGCACCTTAACCACTGACACACATAAAAAGTGTGAAGTTAGATACTGTTTGAGAGAGACACAGCCTACAAACTTTGACAAATTATAATATTTTCTTTCTTTGCTACAACAAAAACAGCATCTGTTGGAAGTCCTACCTGCAACACAATCATGCATGCTCTCTGCATCCAAAACTTTACACTCATCTGTCCATCTAGTTAAGGCTGTAGGAATACTTGAAAGGGTGCCTGCAAACAAAAACAGGGAAAAACATTTAAGTTCCATCTTGAAGAGGTGCAGTATTTTATATCCACAACAGGTGCTCTCCTGCTCCAACTCACCAGCCTGACCTCCACTGCTGCTCTGCTCATGGAAGAAGTCATCCAGAAGTTCGTCATCAGAGCGAGCTATGATGTGTACATCTTCGTTGCCAACGAGGAGCCGGGCACGGCCACGAGACTGTAATGGTAGGGAGCTGGAGAGCTGCAAGATGTCTGCTGCTGCACTGGGGCCTAGTAGCCTGAGCAGAAAAGACTTATTCAGAACTAATTCAGAAGAACATACATATTTTTTTCATGTAAAATTGTTTACATTTGCCGTTCCTTCAAATCTAGCAAATCAAAGGCAGATCCCCACAGTGTTGCTAGTAAAAGAAAGTCCTGTACACAACAACCACAACCACAACCACAACCACAACAACCACCACCACCACAACAACCACAACAACCACAACAACCACAACAACAACAACAACAACAACAACAACAACAACAACCACAACAACTTTATTATTATTATCAACTTTTATTGTCCAGGTCCAACTGTCACAACACAGAGGGAGAAGAACTATCCTACCTCTGAAGAATGAGTGGGGGGTTGGGCTGGCGGTTGCCTGGGTAGTGCACATGGATGGTGTGGCCAGTGTTAGCTGTAAGCTGGCGGAGTGTGCGCTGGCTGCGGCCCATGCCCTGAGCCAGCCGGCTGCTGGTGCCTGCTCCTCCCAGGGTGAGAGAACCGTGGTCAGCGTGGCGCACCATCAGAGGGTGGGAGCTAGGAATGTTTCCTGGAGAGGGAGGGATGTCAGCTGAAAGAACACAGTGAAAACAGGCACATTAAAAAACATCAGGGAAACAACCATTAAGGGACCCAATTCCCAAAATGGGCAACCAATAACAAAAATTACTAACAATGGCTTATAAATTCTTATTATATGAATAAATTACTTACCAGAATTTGAGAACATATTGTCAAATTCTATAATGAGGTCTTCATCTCTATCAAATCTCTCAAATCGTATGTGTGGGGCAGCATTAATATCAGGGAAATCCTCATCCAATTCCATTTCTGAGCCCTCATCATCATCATCTTCGTCCCCCTCTTCATCATCCTAAATATAAGCAAGAAGAGATTTTTTAGCAAGCAAGCAGACACAAACAAAATCAACAAATACACCAGGAACAACAAATTACACAACTTCACCATGTTTACCACTTCAGCTTTTACCTGATCTTCTTCCTCTTCTTCCTCCTCTTCCTCTTCCTCATCCTGGCTGTCTTCATCCTCATTACTGCCACTGGAATCTTCCTCTTGAGTGTGCTCCTCATCCTCTGGCTCCAGGATGTTCATAGAATCTAAACAGAGAACATACAGAAATGAGCAAATGCTGGAACTGAATTTCTGGTGCCACTACATCCAAACTGTAAACACAATCTGAGTACAAAAATTATGTCTATACTTCAAAGAAGTCAATGAGGTGAATAGGTTAACTGTGTTAAAAATCTGTCCAACCTTCTCTGTTGGCCTGCAAAGTGGAAGCTTGGCTCATGTTGGAAGGAGCTTCATCCATCAGCACATCCTCTTGAGATTCATCTTCCCCTGAACGTCCGACTGTGTGTGGGGGGGGGGGGGCAAAAACAAACAAACAAAAAAAAAACACCCATTTAGTAATAGCTATGCATCTATACTAGTTAGCCTGATTCACCCTCTCTCTTCTGGGGAGCTTACCAATGATGGTACTATTGACTGTTCCAGCATCTCTTTCTAAAAGTTCATCTATCAAATCCACCAACTCATTCTCCACCTACAAAAACAAAAACAAACAATAAACCATGCTGGGAATCAAACAGCAGTAGGTATCTCACTTTAACAAGCAGAATGATTTTTATCAGCAGCTGCCATAAAATCTCATCTAAGGCTACATAATAAAGACACTGTTACCTGCATTGCCTGTGTGCTGAGCACCTCTGGCTGGCCAGCAATGACCACCGTGTCCCCTTCTGCCTCTCCATCCATCAGATCACCATCTGTGCCCTGGCCCCGGTGACGATTCTCAACAGGCTCTGCCTCACCTGGCTCTCCTGAGGCAGACAATGCAAGTTATTACACACTATCACCCCTAGCAGTCATAGACCCCTGCTTTCCCTTAAAGTTAGAGAGCAGCTGGTATACTTTGTTAGTAAAAATAAAAAATTCTAGAAGTTACTTTGGTCACACAGTTGCAATATAAGCCAGCAGAAGTGCTACCTTGGTCCTGTGTGTTGCTGTTGCTGTCCCGGGCTGTGCCCACAGGGTCATGTTCTGTCTTGTTCTTGCTAGAGCCTCCTTTTCCCCCAAACAAACTGCTGGGCTGGTTGACAATCCGAGACAGTGTCTCTAGAGGCTTAAGTGCAGCATTTACAGTGTTTGCCATGTTGGGACTGCAAGAAAGTCATGCAAACAACAGTCTAAGTGGAATAAACAGAAAAAGATGCATCTATACCAGCATCAGAGTGTGCAAGCAAAGAACGGACAGTATCCATATACATTCAATGTATGAGACAGTACCTAGACAAGTCAAGACTGTGAGGCACACGGGCAAGATCGTTGACCAGGCCTTTCTTCAGGAAAAGGCGGATGATGTTGTTCATGCCATTGTGCTGTGTCTTGGCAGTGGCTGTACTGTAGAAGCTGGAGGTGGAGGGGCATGACTCCATAATGGTGCTGATGATGCACATTACTGCCTGCAACCTAAACATGAAAAAGCAAGTCAAGTTACAATAAAGAAAGCAAGCTGGAATCAGAGAAAAAAGAAAGCAGAAAAAAGACTCAGTTTTATTTACATGCAATGAACCATGCATTTACAAAAAACATGCTGTAGGAGTTCAGTTTTCCTCAGTACTATGCAGGTTAGAAGTCTGCTTGAAACTGGACTTACCGCGCATGCTTCTCTGCGCCCTCTGCCATAGCCAGTGCCCGGCTCAGAGCAGCCTTCACCTCATTTACCAGGGCCACCTGGGCATCAGTTCCAGTGCCAGCAGCCGCCAGGCTGGCCAGGAAGAGGCGTGCCAGAGCAGGGGTGTCCTTGTCTTCTGAGTTCTGGGTGTGGGGGAGTAGGTGATCCAACACAAAGGCCAGCACACTGCAGTCCTGCATGTGCACACACACGCACCCAAAAACACAAGTTTATTGAAAAAGCACATACAAATCAGAATAAGGTCAAATATATTAAGATGTGCATGTGTTTAATATGCAGGCAAACAATTTGCACAGCTCTGGCAGTAATATGCCCCTAACTGGCCCACCTCCTTAATGAGCTCCGACTGTCCAGCTGTGTAGCTGTAGGAGGCAATGAGTGTGGCTATGCCCACATAGGAGCGCACTAGCTCTGCCAGCAGCCTCAGGATAGTGGATGTTGGCATCAGGGGCTTGCTGGCCTTGGCCTTCGCTGCTCGGCTCTCCTCCGAGGACGCCCCCCTTTCACCTTCTTGCTCCTTCTTCTCTTCCCGCATCTCCTCAGGGGTTGAGGCTAGAGAAGAGAGCAGAAAAATGAGAAAGAGATAGCAAGGAGACAAAAACATAAGAGTTTTAAGGTTAGAGTCTGACACAGAGGGCAAGTATATTAAAATATTTTACTATTTTAGACATTTTTGTGTGTGTGTGTGTGTGTGTGTGTGTGTGTGTGTGTGTGTGTGTGTGTGTAGTTCTCACCCTCGCCTTGAGGTGTTCCTGACTGGGAAGACTCTGCGACAGCACCATCTGCAGCAAACACCTGAGTCTGAGGAAACAACAGCTGATCAACAACAGCTTATTTTTTGCATTCTGAGGTCACAGCGTAATCCCAAAATCCTTATGCACATGTTCTGAATCCTATGAATTTCGTGTGCTCCCACATAAACTTACATTTATGTGAAAGGCAGACTGCGAGTCAAAGTCACTTCCTTGGCGTGTGAGTCTGTATTGTTGGTAGACATCATCCCCAACATCCTGCAGAATCTGACACAGATCCTGACTGCCAGGCACTGCCACCAGACGCTCCTCTCCTCTGTCTGCTGCATACAGACACGCATACAGAACAGAAAAGGGCAGAAAGGGGAGACAGAGAGACAAATATGAAGAAAAAAAAAAAAATGTTAATCACATATTCTGTCAGCGTCCCAAATAAAGGACAAAAACCGTCCTCGTATGACTAGGCATCCATGACCTTACCTTCCTCAGGAGCATGGTATGCTGCTAGGGCATTCAACATGTCGTATATGACCTCTTTAATGGTGTCTGGGATAGGTGGCAGCGGAGACAGCTTCAGAGGCGTAGTCTTTACCAACTGTACTGCATTTGGACCCTTGATTCTGAAGTTCTCAAACTCGTCATCAGAAGCTAGGGGATGGAAAATAGATACAATATTGTCTTTAAAATGGTTTCCCCAATAAGAGGAAAAATAAATAAATACATAATTTAATAAATATTATCTATTACCTGTTCCAGCACCTCTTGGGGCTGGCAGGGCAATCCGGACGCAGCTGTTAGCAGTTTCTGTAAAGCACTCAGGATTACGACAGGCCGCTGGGCCCAGCACACGCAGAATGTAGTTGATCTCACGTGAGCCCAGACTACCTGACACCACTCCTGAAGTTGTACTCCCTGCCCCACTGGTAACCGCAGACCGCACCACCTGATACAGAAAGAATAAAGAGCGGTAAAAATAAATGAGACGCAGTACAGTTTTTGTCAACAGTGACACTAATGAAAAGCAGAATCCTGGAACTAGAGCGAGAGAAAGAAAGAAAGAAAAAAAAAAACAACAAAAAAAAAAAACACTGAATTATATCTCTCAAATGGGCAAATGAGCCAAGCACCTTCTCCATGGTATGGCGCAGCGTTGCTGGGTCCTCAATGATGTGGCGGAAGAGCAGAGTGATAAGTGGCGTGAAGCCATTGAAGCCAGAACTCTGCGTGAGGCCCAGGATCATGCGTGTGCTCTTGAGCTCGGCGAACATCATGGCATAGTGGTGTGTGCGTGTAAGGCGCAGGCACAGACGCAACGTAGCGTGCAGAGTGTCCGGGTCCACAGGGACACTGATCATGCTAACACATGCACGGATCAGAACTGTAGTCATTTCCTCCGACAGGCCCTGCACTACAATGCCACCAGAGCCAGAGGACGAGTCCTGAGAAGCAGCAGAGAGGGTGGGGGCAGATGTGGAAGACTCCTTCTGATCTGCCTCTTCTTTAGGGGGAGCCATCTCCACAGTAACAGATGCAGTGTCTGTGAGGAAAATGGAAGAGATTTGTTTTTCCTTTCTTTACCATGACTGCATGAAGAGAACACCCCTACAGCTTTAGCAGTAAAGAATTCAGTTTTGTTAGGACAGCTAAATTCAATTCAATTCAAGTTTATTTATATAGCGCTTTTTACAACAAGGTTGTCACAAAGCAGCTTTACAGAAAAACAGGTCCACGCCTCTTATGAGCATCACCACAGTGAAGCCAAAAAAGGCAGTAGTGCTCGTCTTCACCTGTGTCTGTCTGGGTCTCCTCAGTCTTGGCTCTCTGCTCCCCTTCCTCTCGCTCAGTCTCAGCCGCACTGCCGGATTTAGTGGGCTTGGGAGTGCGTGGCACTCTCTGCACAGTCAACATCACAGGCCTCCTGTTCCCAGTCTCCTCATTCACCTGTACGACACATGGCAAAAAAAGGAAGGCAAAAGACACGTTTTAAAAACAGGAAAGGATGCAAGACAACACTTGATACAGGAGCTGGCAATGACTGAATTAATGTTTCATACTGTGATGACTGTAAATGTGAAGTGTTTCAGAGTTGAGCAGGCTCCATAAAATGTTTGTTTACAGAGATCATGCATCTAATCTTTAAGCAATGCCCACCAGGGGTTGCACACACACATCCACTCTGTAAATGTTTCAGTAGCAGGCACAAACTGGAGATGAAAATTTCTGTAAAAGGTCTGAAGGCAGATCAGCTCCATTAATATCCCCAATATCTGACCTATGGTTACCTGCACCATGGTGTTGAACTGTACAGTGTATCTCCTCCGTCCTGCAGTGAAGCGGACGCTGGTCTCTCCTGCCCTCCAGGCAGAGTCTATTGTGCTGTTATTACTAGCACTGTAGCTGCACCAGCGACCAGAACGGTCATCAAACCAGCGCCAATTATTCCCGTTAGGCTGCAGGTACTGATGAGGGTGGAAAAACATTAACATTAATTTACAATGCTAATGTCATTTAAATACTTTGAAACCAACTCTCATTTTGTTTGTACAAACCTTGTTCATTTGGGCTCTTCGTTTGGAGGACACAGCCATTTTCTCATAAAAGTCAATGAGCAGGAGCACTGGAGTGATCCATCTACACAGGGAAGAATATTGTAAAAGTTCCATCTAGTCAATATTCACCTACTGGAACAGAACTAAAGAGGGAAACGTATAGTCATTGCTTCTTTAGCTATAAAGGCCTGAGCTGGCAGTATGTCTCTTTCTCTGTGACTAGTCTTTGCCACAGGCACAAGGCGGCTGGCACTCACTTGGGTGTCTGAATGTCTTTCTGCTCCTTGGCAGCTTGCAGACAAGGCTGAACCACCTCCAGAAGCTTAATCAGCACAGTCAGAACACCACTGCTCTCCACAATCCGTGCACATGATAGCTTCAACTCCTGCAACACACACACACACACACACACACACACACAAAAAAGGTTTGATGCAGTACACCCGAACAGTGGGAGGTAATCCAATTCTTGGATGCATCGCGGCACATAAAATACAAACAACACTTAGAATGGCGGTCGGACCGTCTGCGGTGGCAAATATAAATACAAAAGGATGAGCGAGAAATCCGACCGGCACTCTCTGCATTCAAAGCTAGGTTACATCAGTAGTCAACAAGCCAAATCCATTTTGTTCTTTTAACTAAAAACTAAACACTATGGAAGCCACAAAATTGTGCCCAATGTGTCTCAGTATGTGCTAATGTGAACAAAAACACAGACTTACTTCGATCTGCTTTAAGCTTTGGCTATAGCTGCTTTCCTCCCCATCACCAGCAGGAAATTTTTCTTAAAAAGTTGAAAGTTTTCTTGCAAAATGTCTCTCTGCGTTTGACTGTTTTACAAGACTGAAGTCAGCTTCTTATTTGAATTTTCCAGTTCCACCATAAATTCTCCCTGAGGTGCCAGGATGTAAATGCAGCACCATTTAAGGTGGAACGGGAAAAATCTAAAGAGAAGCAGACTTCAACTTTGCAACTTTAGGTGTTTGACAGCTTCTCGTTATAAATTCTATGCATCAGGAAACCAACTGCAGTGCATATAAATGCAAATCACTCCATGTCTCCAAATGTTCATCTGAAATCTCTCTCTACCTTTTTGTTAGCTACTAGCTAGGTAAGATTGTGTGCGTTGCCAGCTATGTGACTTGCACTCAGCACACCGTCCTTTAGGGTAGGGGATGATTCTTAGATGCATCGCAATGCAGACATGAATGATTCTGAATCAATTCACAAAATGTCAAAATTAAATTAATTAATAATGTAATGTTGATGGAACGCAAAAGGCAGAACTTTGTAAAGTGCCAAAGTGCAGTGCCCAGAGAATCTGTGGCGGCACACTACATTAAAAACAAGTGCAGGGGTCGACAACACAAATGTTATTTTGTCTTTAACAAAAATCAAACCACCTTGGGAGCCACAACATTTTGACTCCATTTTACTATCTTGGCTGTACATGCGTTTCATAGGATGTGCTAATGTCCTAGCGTAGGCTAAAAAATACACAAACAAAAACGCAGACTTACTTTGCTCTGCTTTAGCTCAGCTGTATCACCAGCTGGAAACTCTTCCACAAAAGTAGAACAGTTTCCTTGTAAAATGTCTCTCAATGTTCTACTTCTTACGAGGCTGAAGTCAATTTCTCGCTCTGCAGCTTCTTAAATGGTGCCTGAGGCACCAGAATGGAACTACTGCACCATTCAAGGTGGAACAGGAAAATTCAAACAAGATGCTGGAGAACGAGAAACTGACTTCAATTTCTTGTGTTCTTTTTTTAGGTGTTTGACAGTTTCTCATTGCAGATTAAACCCATCAGTACACCAACTGGAATGCTTATAAATGCAAATAAGTACATGCTGCAAACCAGAGGACCATGTCAAAGCTTCCATCCAGATTGGAAGAGAATTACAAACTCTTTTGCTACTTTTACGGCCAAGGGCTTGCATCCATTCTCAGTCTTTGAGAATCAGGGATTTGTGCCATGTTGTACACATTGGAGCTGAGATGCAGTGTACAGTCTTGAAGTTATTTTACTGACACAACACCCAATCTCTACAAGACCAAAACAGAAGTTATGGAATCATTAAAGAAAATGGATATAATAACTAATCTGCTGCGTGGACATCCACTGCCACAGAATTTTTTTTTCACTGTAACTGTATTTTATCACAGAGTGGCAGCCTGTGTCTCATGCACTCCAAACAAGAGCAGTGAATGAGAGCCTTCCAGTTGACTTGCCACATCGCTTCTATTTGTTTTATTAATGAAAGACATTGGAAGTAAATTCACTATGGATAATTACAAATACTTTGCTTTAAACTGCCAAGTTGTCACACAGTGAGAAAAAAGATGCATCAATAATCGTTTTATAAATCGCATCGCATCCCTCAATCGTAATCGAATCATGAGGTGCCTAGAGATTCCCACCCCTACTACAGAAGGCCTAGAACATGCATCAACACATACCTCAAACAGCAAAGTCAATAGCAGAATGCGGGTAGCAAGGGTGGAGGCCTGGGGCAGGGTCACCATCTGCCTAGTCCACTCAGACACAGTTTTAGTGTCACTGGTTGTAAGTGGCACAGCAGCTTTTATCAGCACATCAGCAGCATCCCACACCTACAGCATATACATACAGAACATTGGAACATTGTGCTTTCCTGTGAGTTAGACTAAGTCAAGGGTACATTATTTCAATGAACCCTCCTTTTAAAAGCTAATGCAAAAATTTATTTTTTGCCTTTACCAATTTACTAATTTTCTGTATTTAATTTACTTTACCAATTTATTATTTTTTTTGTTAATAATGAACTTCAGAATGCTGTTGCGTTTTTTTTTTTTTTTACATGTTAAAAAAAAACAAAACATGGTTAAACAGCTAAAGATGTGTATTTGTCATTCCGTTTCTGTCACAAAACCAGATTAAAGATGGAGAGGGGAACACCAACTCACCTGGTTCACAACTTGGCGGAGGATTAGGTCTCGGTACTCAGGGCCATTTCTCTTGATAGCGGTCATGAGCAGGTCACAGAGGCGGTAAACTGTGTCAGGCAACTCATCCAGCAGATGGAAGCAACCTGGCAGCATGGTGTCAGTGAAGGCATGGAGCTCAGCATTGTCCAGTGGTTCAGCCTCCAGAAAACGCTCCAAACAGCGAGCCTCCTCTTCCTCAGCTCTTTCTCGTGCTCTTCTCTCCTCCTCCTCACGCCTGCGTGCAGCCTCCTGATAACATGCAAACAAAGCAACATGACTACCCATGAGACTGCATTGCTCAAATCCATGAAATTGTTGACACAAGTCACATATCACCATGAAATGTGTGTTCATGTGTGTTTGAGGCATGTGCACCCATTATATTATACAATATAGACCCCAACTACAAAATATTAACTATTTAAAAAAAAAAAAAAAAAAAAAAACCTCTAAAATGTTAAATGAACAAGTACAGCTCATTATTAGTGTGTATGCACACATACATGTCTGTATGTCTATCTGCCCACCTCAGGAGAGTCTGAGCGTTGCTCCATGCTGACTTCTTGACCCAGAGACATGGCGATGGCCCTCATCATCTGGTCCTCTTCAGACATGGTGAATTCCTTCAGTGACACAACCCACAGTGACTAATCTTAACCTTACATGCATGTGTATATGTACCTATGGTTTGTCTGTGTGAAACAACTGCAAACTCTCAGTAAAACTGCGTGATGGTGTCTTACCCTAACAGCAGCACTGAGGAGTGGTGGTGGGTGGGTAAGCAGGTACTCTGTGGCCTGCTCCATGGTTGTGGTGTTGAGCAATGCCTCCATGGCATGCTCTCTGGAGAAGCCCATGTCCATTAGCTGGACAGAGGACAGAGGGTCAGAACTTTGGGAAATGTCCTATACTAGCTAAGGCTCTGTTCAAGTGCAAAGAACCAGAGAACACGACTTGATCTGTTTAGGCTGATGCTGCATATAGGTCAGATTTAAATTATACTGTGAGCAGTAATAATAAAAATAAATAAATAAATAAATTAAAAAAAAAAAAAAAACACCCCAACAACAAAATTCCGATTTGGGCCACTTTTGCATGCTGTGTAAATGCAGCCTAGAAGAACTGCATCCCAAATGACAACTGCTAAGCAAAACAGGAACCTACAGTATCTCACAAAAGTGAGTACACCCCTCACATTTCTGCAAATATTATA
This sequence comes from Pygocentrus nattereri, assembly GCF_015220715.1. Lineage (NCBI taxonomy): Eukaryota > Metazoa > Chordata > Actinopteri > Characiformes > Serrasalmidae > Pygocentrus > Pygocentrus nattereri. The sequence goes on along the minus strand of NC_051219.1, from coordinate 32,656,987 downwards.
TATTTTCATGGAACAACACTACAGAAATGAAAAATGAATATAAAGTAGTCAGTGTACAGCTTCTACAGCAGTATTGATTTACTGTTCTCTGAAAATAACACAGCCACTAATGCCTAAATAGCTGGCAACACAAGTGAGTACACCTCACAGCGTAAATTGTGATGTCCCTCTCTGGTGTCATGTGACTCATTAGAGTTACAAGGTTCCAGGTGTGAATGGGGAGCAGGGCTGTTAAATTTGGTGATTTGGGTACAATTTGCTCATATTGGCCACTGGATATTCAACATGGCACCTAATGGCAAAGAACTCTGAGGATGTTGCTTTCCCCCAAAGATGGCCTAGGCTATAAGATGATCGCATAACACCATAAAACTGAGCTACAGCATGGTGGCCAAGGTCATACAGCAGTTTTCCAGGACAGGATCCACTTGGAACAGGCCTCGCCAGGGATGACCAAAGAAGTTGAGTCAATGTGTTCAGCGTCATATCCAAAAGTTGGGGTCAAAAAAAAGATGCATGAGTGCTGCCAGTATTGCTGCAGAGGTTGAAGAAGAGGGAGGTCAGCCTGTCAGTGCTCAGACCATAAGTCACACAATACATCAACTCAGTCTGCATGGCCATCATCCCAGAAGTAAGCGTCTTCTGAAGCTGACGCACAAGGCGGCCTGCAAACAGTTTGCTAAACACAAGCAGTCCAAGAATATGGATTACTGGAACCATGTCCTGTGGTCTGACGAGACAAAGATAAACTTGTTTGGCTCAGATGGTGTCCAGCATGTGTGGTTGCGCCCTGGTAAGTAGTACCAAGACAACTGTCTTTTGCCTACAGTGAAGCATGGTGGTGGTAGCATCATGGTCTGGAGCTGCATGAGTTGCAATTCATTGAGGGAAACATGAATTCCAACATGTACTGTGACTTTCTGAAGCAGAGCACGATCTCATCCCTTTGGAAACTGCGCGGCATGGCAGTTTTCCCAACACAATAACGACCCCAAACACGGTATCGACCCCAAACAAACCTCCAGGATGACAACTGCCTTGAAGATAGAGGTGATTGACTGGCCAAGTATGTCTCCAGACCTAAACCCAATTGAGCACTGTGGGGCATCCTCAAGCAGAAGGAGAAGGAGCGCAAGGTGTCTAACATCCACCAGCTCCCTGATGTCATCATGGAGGAGTGGAAGAGGATTCCAGTAGCAACCTGTGCAGCTCTGGTCAATTCCATGCCCAAGAGGGTTAAGGCAGTGATTGATAATAATGGTGGTCACACAAAATATTGACATTTTGAGCACAATGTGGACATGTTCGCTGTGAGGTGTACTCACTTGTGTTGCCAGCTATTCAGACATAAACGGTTCTGTGTCGAGTTATTCTCAGAGGACAGCAAATCTATACTGCTATACAAGCTGATCACTGACTAAGTTATATGCAAGCTTCATTTCTATAGTGTCCCATAAAAGATATAAAATATTTGCAGAAATGTGAGGGGTGTAATCACTTTTGTGAAATATTGTATATGATCCTTACCTGTGTAAGCTGAGCCTGGTTGACTTGAGGCTCCCTTCGGGGTGTGGCGTTGCTCCCTTCCTCTGCTGAGCCAGCAGCTGTGCTAGAACTGCCTGCTCCTGTCCCAGCAGCACCCTCTCCCACTGCTCCACCAGATCCTGGGTCTGCACTAGCCCCACCAGTCCCAGAAGAGCCACCATCCTCATCAGAGCGTGATGAGCCTTCCCTCTCCTTGGCCAGTCGCTCCTGGATGATTGGCTCACCACGCAGGATGTGGCAAAGGATGGCAAGCATGGACTCTGCCATGCGTCCACCGTAGACCTTCAGAGGCTTACGGTTCCACAGGTTGCGGATGCAGTTAAATGCAGCCTGGGTGTTAAGAGTTAAACAATAAGCAAGATGTTATAAAAAAAAAACTGTCATGTGTATTACCATTGTGTGTACTCGTCAGGGGTATAAATCACTGATTTCACAATAATTCAATGATCCTTGAAACTATTTAATACATTATAAAAACTCACATTACCACAATTTCATTAATTTATTTACAATATAATTCAGATTTAAAAAAAAAGTAAATCCTGTAAAAGTTGTTGTACTGTTCATTCCTACTTTAATGTACAATGAAATATTTCAATTCAGTATTTTCTGATTTCACAAATTGATGAGTTAAATGCACTTTACATTATTGAGTATCTTGTTCCAGTGCATAGTCACATGCAGTCATATGGAATAGTGTATTCTGACCTTCTGAGTGACGATGAGGAAACGCAGGGCACTGAACTGTGGTGTGGTGGAGGGTGCTCCAGGCACTTTGGCGGGTAGAGAGTGGGGAGAGTCCAGCACTGTGCTGGGGTTCACCATCTTCTCCACCAGCATCAGCCAAGCATCAAGGAACTCACCGGTCCCATCAGGCAGCTCAGGGTGCTCCAGCCCCTCAGACACTGGCACCTTCCCTCCCATTGACAGAGCCCAGTTAAACGTCCTGATGGTGGCAAAGTAGTGGGAAACAGATTAGATAATGATACCGATGACTGTGTGTCAAACAGTGTTGGGAATTGCGGATATTTGAATACTCACTCAAACAGGGCATCATGGCCTCCAGAGCAAAAGAATTTCTGCAGCATCAGGTGGTAGGGATACTTCCTCTCGTCAAACAGCATGGGTGAAGTGAAGCCCACAGAACAGATGAAGAACGTCAGCCTAAACAGAAGCGGAGAAACAAATTTATTTATGCACGCAAAGCGCACGTTATATAAACATGGGACAGGTGAGGAGAGGCTGAGGATTGCGTACCTAAAGCGAGGGGTGGGAGTATATGGAGGCGGCTGCCAGCTCAGGCCCTTGGTTAGTAATTTGGTAAGGGAGGACGCAGTGGCACGTGCTGCAGGTGTGGGGGCAGTGCCCGTGCTGGTGGTGTGGTGGGAGCGCCGCTGACGAACAGGAGAACCCACACAAAGCTTCACCAGCAGGCCGAACAGCTCAGCCAAAGCTCGACCCAAACGGGATGATGCTGCAGGGGACAAATACATAAATTTAGGTTAGCAGTGTTTTACAGGATTAACACTCATGCCAGTTCAAAAAGCGAAATAAAGCTTACATTACTTTTAGTAAAGTTCAACAAAAAAAAAAAAAAACACACACACACACACACACACACACACACACCAGCCTGATATTGATGTTGGGACTGACCAGAGAGCAAAGGTTTGATCTGTTTGATGCGTGTTGCCATTGCAGGAGTGAGTTTGGATTTAGCCTTTGGGTCAGTGGCTGAGGGCTCATCGGTCTCCATGGGAGCGAGGGAGTCTCCATCCAGGCCCATGCCCTCCAGTAGGCCCTGTGCAGAGGGGTCCACCCCCACAGACAGAGTCTCTGCCTCAGCTGGAAATGACACCAGGGGAGAGACAAAACATATTGAAAAGCAATATGAAAATAGGCTCCCTGAATGAAAACTGAAAAAGAAATCATGAACAGGGCATTTGTCTGTTTCATTTGAAACAGAAGTGAAAGGCCTTAGAAAAACAGGGAAAAAGGTAGCAACCTTAAGATTGGAGGTAGATTAAAATGATCATATTGATAAAAAACAAAAAAGGGGGAGGTATTATGCAAAATCACCATGGTGCAGTGTTTTACCGGTTCTCCTGCCTCCACTGGCTGCAGTACTGCTAGATGGTTTTTCTTCCTTAGGCACTAGTTTCTGCATGTCAGCCTGGCCAAACTCACAGCCAGGAGGCAGACTGAAGAGGAAACGAAACAAACAAATACATGAAACTCCTGTACACTGCTTTCCAACAAAAGACTAGTAAAATCGTAAAGCCTTGAGCAGACAAATTCTGCCATCTGAACACAAAACACATTGAAAAAAACAAGACATTAATTACCAAGCAAGTTTTATGGCTTAAAAAAATGAATTCTACGCCAATTGTTAATCATAAATACAAAAAAAATTGATAGTAGGATTCAAATCTGCCACACTCTGGTAAAGTGAGAAAATTAGGCATCATGTCTTAATCTAGCACAGATATCACAAACACAAAGCCTGGCGCAGCATCTAATGTGTTAAGGCAGCAGACAATGGAGAGCTCTGGACTGCTGAGTGCAGTGGAAGCAAGTGTAAGGTGAGTTGAGTGTAGTTTTGACCTGTTGGGTGTGCAGAGGGACAGTAGCACAGTGCTCTCCCACACCAGGGAGCAGTAGAGCTGACTCAGCTTATTGAGCACACTCAGACCAAGTTGGGAGCCCCACTGGTTTACTGAGATGGCCCGTATCTCACTCTGAGAGAGAGAGAGAGAGAGAGAGAGAGAGAGAGAGAGAGAGAGAGAGAGAGAGAGAGAGAGAGAGAGACTGACTATTACAGGAACATTATTCCTTGTGCTCACTTCAAACGGAAAATTGACTGATTCTGACAAATAAGGTGATTTTTCTCTTTTAAGCTAAAAATCTTACCTGTCCAACTCTGCAAGTGTGGACGAACATGAGGATATATGCATGTGCAGCAGTGAGCGCATGCAGGAGAGGCGTGGCACGGGCAGACAGTGTGGCGTCTGTGACATGGCCAGCATTGGCCAGTTCTCTCAGTAGAACTGAACCTCCCGGCACCTCAATAGGCCGATGGAGTGGCTCCAGAGCTGACAGAATGCTGTCCAACTGGCATAAACCCTCCTGCAGAACCTTTGGTTCGTGGGATAGTGTCTAAGCCAGGAAAAGGGTAGTTTAAAAGGTATTCTTTCAAATAAAATGAAAAGTCCCTTAGTAAATCAAAGAAAGTTTGCAATTAACATTGTAACTATGTGACACTGGGATTACAAAGGATAAAAATCATGTATATGTCTCACCAAAATTGATTTGCATACGCCAGCTACAGCCTGGCAGGCAGCAGAGGTGGGAAAGTCAATGGGCAAGTTGGGAAGCCCCAAGATTGACACCAGAGGTAGGAGGCCTTTCTGGTTCACAAACTCCTGACAGTGGTCATCTGTTGTATTATTACTCAAAATCGATTCCACAAATTTCATCTAGATGTAAAACAGACAAAAACAAACAAAATCTTCATCAGAACATGGTACATTAACCTGAACCGGATAAACGGTAACGGTTATTTGGTAAATAATTGCATTTAGATTAATACCCACTACTCTGCTCTGAGAAATGAATAAAATACTGCTTTAAGCTGCAGAGCATAAAAATGAGATGCAGGCCAAGGATGCTGAGCAGCCATTTTACAATTAGCAAAGTCAGCACTTACCACATTGAGAATGTAATCCATAAGGGGAATGGGGATCCGCTCTTCTGTGCCAACCACTCTGCAAAAATACAATCTGTTCACTCACCAAGGCAGTATCTCACAAGCTCATTCAATTCAAACACACTCCCTAAGAATCAATGTAAGACAATATTTTCCACCCAAGACATCTGCAATCAAACCACTCATTATATTAGAGCACTCACTGTCTGTTACTCTCTGGTTCCCCCTGCTGCTGGCTGAATGTGTGCAGAGCCTCTTCCTCCTCTTCATCCTCACTGGAGGCTTCCTCCGCTGCATGGTTGGATCGAGCTGGAGGCACTGTGACAGTCCCATCTGCTTTCTGTATAGAAGGTTTCTGGCAGATGTACTCAGGAGCTCTGCCCAAGTTGCAGATCTCTTCCAACAACTGACAGGAAAAACATTACAGAAAATATGTAATTTAAGAAAATAACATTAAGGCAAAGTGCACAAGAGAAACAAAATATCATTATCTACTCAACCTTAATGATAGCGGTTGTGGCATCAGTTTTCAGTGTGGGCTGGTGCCTCATGAGCTCATCCACAGCACTGCCCAAATTAGATGCAGTGTCCCCTGCAGCACAAACACATACAGTCCTGACCTCTGAACCACTGCTTTTTTCAATATCTTCACTGGTTTCAATTTAATTTGCTGTAGCAAAGTCAACCAAGCCTAGTAAACGCATTTCAATTACATTTCATTTAAATTACAATAAATACAAGCAAAAGTGGCTAGGCTAATTATTCTAACATATGGTTTCTTTCAGCAACAAGTAACAGCTCACCATAGTGCCACTTACCAAGTGGGTCGGAGCTGCGGCGGCGTCGCATGGCCGGCAGGTAGTCAGGTGACAGCAGCACCTTGAACAGGCGCTCGAATGGCTGGCACTGGACGAATGAGTGCAAGCCACGGGCGTTTAGGCACAGGGCACTGAAGACATTGGGCAGGGAACCCAGCACCTCTCGGGTGGCAGGGACCTGCAGAGAGAGAGACTGTGAGAGAAGATCGGAGTGGAGTTGGGAAGGAACGAGTGAGAGAAAGGAGTCAGGGGAGACGCCAGAAACAAGACTGTCCAACACATGCTGTGTGAGCTGCTGAGAAAGTGAGAAAATGGGAAATTGCTGGCAAGGGAAGAGTGACTGAGGCTGGGAAAACAACATAAGCAAAAAACGCTGGGGGGGGTGGGCACAACAATAACAGTGGGATATCAAGAATGAAATGTGGGTGGTGTGACAAGATGCCTGTTTGACAACGACTCTCTACATGCAGAACAAGTTCTGAATTACGGAATGTGTGGTAAATGAAAGGAGGAGCCAGCAGACTATTAATGTAGGAGAAAATTGAGAATGCAGACTCACATCTTTGATGAGCAGTGCATGTAGCATGACATCAGTGAGGCCATTGTCCTGCAGGGAGGAGAGCAACGATGGCTCCTGGAACACAAATACTGTCACCACCTCCGTTGCTGAGAGAGAGAGAGAGAGAGAGAGAGAGAGAGAGAGAGAGAGAGAGAGAGAGAGAGAGAGAGAGAGAGAGAGAGAGAGAGAGAGAGAGAGAGAGAGAGAGAGAGGTTAAACCTGTAATCCACATTGTGGATAAAATAAGCTTTCCAACAACCCTTTAAAAGGAATACTTGAGCAACCTTATAGCCTAATCTCTGTGCCATCTATTACCGCATGCAATAATTGATGTGTTTAAGACTTGTTTACTTAAAACACACTTAACAAAATCTAACAGAAAAGTAATTTCATGAATAAATACATAAAATACAAAATACATTTTAATGACACAATCTCATGTTTTCATGTGAAATTTATCCTTTCAGAGTGGAGGCTAGTTTCCAGCAGGAAAACTAATGATAATACATTACCAATGGAGTGGTACGGGAGTTTTCACAGGTTCTTACCTTAATTGGCTCTTGCTAGTTGCATTATTAATAAGGATGTACAATTTCAAAAGCAAATAATAAAAATAAACTGAAATAAAACTTTTGGCATCAGACAATTTGACCCATAATTGAAAAAAAAAAAAAGTTTTCATGATGCATTCACTGCACTGAGTGAATGAAAGAGCAGAACATTTATGCATTAACATTAGTGTTTGGTTAATGTTTAGTGACTTTGCCAAAACATCTGTGTTTTATTCACTGCGTTCTTAGAAGTTCTAAAAACTGGTGTTAGCTATTTCTCTGTAATGCTAACCAAGATCTAGTCCCACTTCCTCAATTTTATAAACATTTATAAGCTCCCCAGAGGGGACAAAAGTATGTCACATACATTATTTTGTCTCCAATGCTTGGCACTCTTAATGCATCCTCGTCTTATTAACTGTACCAATCCGAATTACAGCAATATCTTGAAACTTCTGTCCATTTTAGCCTACTCTACTCCAAGTTTGCACTTCAAGACTAGAACACAACATTGCCAATCCCACATCCCAGGATGACAACTACAGGGTGTCGATACGCAATTCAACAGACATGATGGAACACCATCATTTTCATATTTTTATTACACTGTCAAACATTTTAGATGTTCATTTACGGCGTTCAGCAGAATCCCACTGGCTTCTATGAGGTGTGTTTTAAAGTAAATAAAAAGACCCATTTACTTTTCAAACATGTCACAACACAGTTGCAATAGAGATCAGCCTAAAATGCTGGAATATTCAAATGGCATATAAAGACAAAAGTCTCACAAACACTAAACATGCAAAGCAGAGCTTTCAGTCTACTTGTAAGCATGTCATCTTTGTCATTGTCTGCCTTTGTCTGTCTGGTTAAGGTCCTTGAAGCCTGAGCTACACACAGCTGTGGACAATGAGACATTTTAACTGTACCAGCAATCCCCTTGCTCAGTGTGCTCACCCAGGAGGAAGAGTGACGGTCCATAATACTCGGCATTACTTATGATGTGCTTCAGAGAGGTAGGAAGAGACCCGTCCATCACTGCAGAGAGATAGTGAGACGTTAAACCCTTATAGGCAATAATGAAGCACAATTTAATTCTAAGCATGTCCGTCATCTTACCATGGCGAATGCCATCTGAAAAAGCAGGGTCCTGAATGGCTTTCTTCAAAAAGTTCAACATGGATTTTAACAGAGCTGCCCTCTGAGGAATACACTGAACACCTGTAATTCACAGAGAAGAAAACAGTCAATTATTGAGATGTTTGGGGCAGGGAAAAAAAGACATTAGATTCAGCCAGATGGGAACTTTATTTTATTTACCTGCTCTGGGCGTGCTCACTGTGCTGGTCTGAGCACGAGGGTCTGTTTCTGCTCTGGAGCCTGCAGAGGTGGAGGGCCCTGGACTGCTCTCCATGGCAACCTCAGACACTGCAGGAACACCACCACTTAGAGCTGCATTTTATTATGAAAAATACACTAGCTGATAGCAGTGACTGCAGAGTCAATGAACATTCTAACATAAGAAAAGGAACTGACTGTCCATGTCTGTGTCCATGTCCTCAGTTTCAGCAGCTGTGCTGGGCCTCTGGATCTTTGGCTTGATGACAAAAGGGCACTCTTTCCTGGACAGGTCCACCTCATGCTGCACAGAAACAAAGCAGTCATATGAAAGAGAAAGCACATTCCATTAACAAAGAGCTGAATGCTAGAACTGAATAAGCCAGAGCAGAGCACGAGACTGGGCAGTGCTGTGTGGGTACCTCCAGTCTGCAGATGAAGATGGAAAGGCCGCTGTGGGACTGAAAGGCAGCCATGTCCAGATTGGTGATGAGGTCCACAACACGAACTGCCCGAGTCACAAAGGTGATCTGGTCTTGCTCATCCCCCAAGAACTTGATTACCTACAGAAAGAGACACAAAGCTCATAAGAATGCATGAAAAAATAGCCACAAAGGGGCAGCAAAACAAAAACTACTTAAAATAAGGAACAAGAGGGGAAAAAAAAACAAAAAAAAAAACCCACCAGCACCATCATTAAACAGCTGCTAAAAACAGATCCAATGCTTGTTAGCATAATTGGTCTAAATGTACCTTAATGTTGTTTGGTGTTAGCATGGAACACCAACAATATTCTCAAAAAGGTTCATTGTGATGAAATTTAGTACCACAACAACAACTCTTCATACTGCCAACCCTGAGATGAGGGCAGGAAAGACAGAGAAAAGGAGAGAAGGGTGCACAAACCTTCAACAAGGCCTCCATCATTCCACAAGAGACTAAAGCTTCTCCACCAGCATCATAGCTGGCCAAGTGGTACAGGAAAGAAAAGAGGGCTGTGGCAAATTGGTGTGGGTATGGCTCCATCAGCGGGTCTGTTTTTGCAACAAAGGCAGAACAAGATACAGATGTCAGATCGGACATTCTTGAACAGTGACAGTGAAGACTGAATAACATCTGAAGACTGATATACTGTATTTGATAGTGACAGTTATTGTAACCCTCACCAATCATGGCTTGTATGCAGTTGCGGACCAAAACAGGCAAGAAGCCATGGTAGGAAGCTGTTCCAGTGCAATCGATGATATTTGAAAGCTTAGGAGTCCGCTCCAAGTGGACTATCGATGTCAAAGTGCGCAAGGAAGCGGCCTTAATGTCCTGTCATAAAGATCATGCATGCAAGTTCACCAAAACGAACACAGACCTTCTATAATTGTAACTAATCTGAAATTTACCACAAAAAAAAGTTGGACATTTAAGGTTCAGATCAAACATGTACTAGGCGGACTTTAAAAGTAAACAAAACAAACAAACAAAAAAAAACACCTTTCTAAACATATTATTGCAATGATTGAAGTAAGAATTGAGAACATCTCCGACACTTGTTTTGGGGTAGCTGACATAATACAATGCTGGGAGTCAGGGTCATATCTCACCACTAGCTGTTTATCTGTGATCTGCAGGACATCCACCAGCTCCTCTATCAGCCCGTTGTAGAGTATACTGTTAGCCGACTCCTGCAGGGCATTTGAGTACACTACAGAAAAATCAACACAAAATATCCATCTCAGTTGATGTAGAGGGTTGGTCTGGACATCGTTTAATGAAAATTCATTGTGGCCTTATTTTGGTCATGGCCTGAGAGTTCACTCACCCAGTATGGAGATGGCATGCAGTCTAGCCTGCACGGCTTGCAGTCTCTTCTTGTGGTTTGAGAAACCGTGCGCCAGACGGATGTGTGTGAATAGCAGGGTCTGCTTGTCTTTAGGGATGTTATACATGACCGTCAACGACTCCATGATCTCAGACGGACTCTCTGAGATCTGAGCATGCACCAAGGAAAAGCCACAATTAAATTCAAGTGCGATCAATAAAAGCATTAAGGGCTTCGCCACAATGATTGAGAATAGGAGCTCACCTTGTCAAGTTGTTCAATGTGGATGTAGTGTAGCGTGTTGCTGGTGGACTGTAGAAATAGGAATAAAAAAAAATAATAATAATAAAAAAAAATTATTATCTATGTCTGCTTGTAAAATAATACACCACCAGACTAGCTATTTATATCTCTGTATAAAGAAAGAAACTATCAGAAATAATGAGGAATGTGAATTCTTACCTTCTTCTCCACTTTGACCTCAGAGCTAGGCTCAGCATAGAACTCAAAGTGCAGAGTGGTGGCACTGGGTGGATATTTCTGCACACACACACAATGAAACTGAGCATCAGAACATGGTGTGACCTATCAAAAAAAATCTAGCAATGTATTTTTCCAATATGTGCACAGTTGTTTATTATAACACTGTATAATGCATATATGGCATAATGGCTTACTGTCATGGGCAAATCTCTGCAGCACTCAGCCAGACCAAAGCCATTTTCCTTCCCTCCCCAGCTCTACATGGAGATAAAACAAATACATTGGAAGAATATGGATGAAAGAAAAGAACCGTCTGCCATAGGAAATCAGCAAACTGAATCCATAGCACACTTGGAAGACATACAACTCAGGTCTAAATCATGTTCCACTAAACTCAGTGAAGCACGCAACAAGTAAACATGGCCAAAACAATGGCCATTCCAACTGTCTTTTCTGGTGAACAAAGTTAAGAGACTATCATAGCCAATCTTACCTCAGCCAGGTGTTGTAGGCGAGCAAGCAGAGGGCTCCTCTTGTCTGAGCCCAGCCTGGTAATGTAGTTGGAGCGCTTGCTGAACACATACAAGAGGTTCAGCACAGACAGCACCACTTGCATGTCGCATGATGCTAAAAGGGTGGTCAAGTGCTGTAGGGCCAGAAAAAGATGGGATAAAAAGTTGAATACATCTGTGTTGAACTTGTTAAAGTCAACAAGTTCTTGATGGTACTGATAAAATTCAATACAAGGTGATTCTGAAAGATTCATCCGATTTCAAAAGTACCATATTTTTACAACCGTGAGGCGCCTCAATCACATACTAATTGTAAGAGGGGGTGACAGAGTTTCTGACTGTCACCAGAAGATGGCTCCCTTCAGTCTGCGAGGAGATGGCACCCATTGGGTAGAAAATGTTTCGCGTTCTCCACTTCAAGAAGAGTGAATCAATCATAACTGTGCAATGTGATTTTCGTCGACAGTGAACCCCCAACAGCTCAGAGAACTCGTTGGTTCCACAACACTGGATGATCCCCGAAATCGCAATGAAAGAGCTGTGAGAGGTGTGATACCTGACTTGCTCAATCAAGTATTGGATGAATTTGACCATCACGTTGATGTCCGCACAGCTGGAGGAGGCCATATTGAGCACTTGTGAAATTACATAAACTTTATGGTCACGTAACCATTTAGTTTACTGCATTGTCCTGTAATGATCTGAAGTGAGATAAATAATTTTGAAATCAGATTAATCTTTTTGAATCACCCACATTACCAACCATCACAGTAGCATAGTATCAGATGATTTAGGCTTGAAATAATAAAAGACAACAAGGTGATGGATTACTGTGTACTGCTACTCTATGATAAAAGAGCATCTTAACCTGACATATATTGTATTGATCTGACTGTTTTGTGTCCTTCTTTTAATATGACCGAGCATTATAAACGGTAAGCAGACTGGAAGCATATTTCTAATGAACTCATAACCAAGAGGATCTGATGTTATTTGAAGAAAAAATGTCTGCACAAAAATATCTCTCACTTCTGGAATATTTGTTAACCACAGAGTGAGATAACAGCGGTTTTCAAAAATTGAACAGATTTTTTTACATACAGCCCACACTCTTATATGGGCACGATAAGTAATAAAAGACAACACATCTCCAGAAGACTTTGGCATTCATGTGTAATGGAAAAGGCATTTTTAATACCTCTATGGAGCTATACAGGTGCCGAGAGAAGCTGTACTCTATCAACAGGGCTGTGAAGTTCAGCACTGCCAACAGCAAGGCTTTGAGCTGCCCATTGTCTGGTCGATCACAAACCAGCATCCAAGACATGTTCTCCACTGTCTGTCCCGCATCATAGAGGATGCCATCAAAGCGGTCCAGGAGGTCTACCCAATGGTACAACTCGCACTGCCAGGAAAGAGAAGGAGCAATAAGAATAGTACAACTAAACACAGGAACACCATAGTTGGTCAAAAAAAAAAAAAACCTTTACTTTTGTAATCACCTTGCCAATGTTCCATGTCTTGATGTGCTGCAGCTCCAGCAGCAACTGCTCATCACTGCATCCTTTCAGCTTCTCTATGAGCGTCCTGCAGTCAGCAGGCTAAGGGGAGAGGGGCAATATTTAGGATAAGGATGCAGTGAAGAGACCTTATGACACATGCAAACATACATATAGGATGGAAATTAATGAGCATACTGACCGCTTCAGTGGGCGTTTTCTTTAACTTGCTTCTGTCGACCTTCATGTTTACTAGTTTCTACACTCTGCTCCTGCACAATCAGTATAAATATTAATGCCCAAAAGCATAAAACTCATTTCACACAATAAAGGTACTACCATTTTGAAGTAGTATCATGCCAAATTTGCACTACAGTAAAGTACAGCTGAAGTCAATTTACAAAGAACATTGTCTTGCATGTATACATGAAAAACAACTTACGATAATTAATTTGGCAATTCCAACTTAACGGCATCTTTCACATATAATACCTGTGATGAAAAACAGAAACCATTAAAATGAAGCACACTGTCTGTAATATGAAGGAAACAACCTTCAACAACCTGTCTCTTTGTGCTTCTTCAAATATCTCAGGAACGTATCCACAACCTAAAATTAGGGCAGTTCTACAAATATAAAAGCACTTTTTGCTGTTCTAAAAATGGTCAGTCTAAAGCTATCTGGCTTTATAAACACCATTCCAACACTTAAATCACCACAACAAGAGGGGAATTTGCTTTCAGTGTGCCAGAGAAACCCTGCATGTTCATGAATTAAGAGTGCTGTCAGAATAGGCTATTCATTCAGAAAATCAGTGCGCTCTGCTATGAGAACGATCAGAACGCGCCTTCAGTACTCTGGTCAAAAGGCTAGACAGCTCTGGAGCAGCCATTTCAAACGGTAGGCATGGTAACTAGGTGTCAGAGATAGCAAATTTCCTTTCTGGATGGATTTTGAGGTAGCCGTCCTTAGACAGCACAAAATTAAATAAAACAAACATATTAATGGTTCATGGATTAATATGACATCATGGGCATTTGAGCACAAACTGATAAACACTTGATATATGGACTACTGCTCAATTTGAAGACCATTTTCAATCTCCTTTTCTGTTAAAAATTTAAATTCTGTTAAAAATTTATACTAAAATTTTGAGATACATGAAATTCTATACAAAGCCCAGTTGAAGCACATGGCATCTATACAAGGCCTGTAGTTTAAAAACATTATCAGCCAAGCAATTGTATAGCACTTTCAATATGATCCATGTAGACGTTGTAAATTCAACCAAAGACTTTCTTCCTGTCAAAGTCCTCATTTAAAATGGACCACTTCCTCATAGGCATACAAAATAAAATGAATGACTTGGGCTATGACAGAGGTGTCAATGAACATGGTGCTGTTAACATTTGTTATCAGAGCCATGTAAAAATGAAAGATGATTTATACAACCTGATAACCAAATGAGATTACAATATCACAGAGCGCTATGTGATTTTTCTTTTTAAGCACTTCGGCCACATATGAAACATGCTCAATTTTGCCAAGTTGCCTTGTTCTGCCAAGTAATAGACAGACACCTATTGCATGACATGGGGCACTGTCTAAATGTTTTTTAAAAATAAATTTAAAAAAATAAAAAAAACAATAGAAGTGGCCAAACAAATGGCAAATTCTATTTAAAAACATGTGACTGCCAAAGAAATGTAAATGCAGACAACATTAGAGGAAAGAAAAACGACATAACATTTGATACTGCATACGACTGAAACTATAATGGGAGACAAATGTCTGAGAACTCAGCATGATTCACACACACACACACATTAATACACACCATCTATTAAATGATCTACCCATGGAGATTACATATAATATCAAACCTTCAGAAACCTACCCACAGCTACGAAGAGATACAAATTCCATTCAGCAAACGTATCTTGTCCAAAAATAGATGCTGACATGTAACATTAACCAAATAATAAGGACTAAGGATGAGATAGTAGTCTGAATCTCACTGCAATGTTTACACACCTAATAAAACACTTCAGCTAGCAACAGCACTTCCGTCTCTATCTAAATAGCAGTGCTAAATGGTACTGACAACATAACAGAAAGAATTAGGCTCTCATAAGTTTTTTTAGGCTTCAGACAAACACAATGGCAATTATGCTAGCTGTACATCCCACTGCAGCCAAGTTAACTGCAATGCAACAGCAAAAAAATGCACTGACGTGCGTCTGTACATTAACCTAGCTAGCTACAGTTAGCTAACCACAGCTTGCCAATAAACGTCATTAAGAAAGCAAGCAGATAACCATATTTTCTAGGGAGATATAAGATAAAAGCACCGGGCAAAAACGGCAGCACGTAGTCGAAATTCAATTAATTACACTGCCTAGCAATGGCTAAAAGGGCAGCTAACGCGTAACGTGTTAGCTAGCTAGCTACAAAATAATGCATAGCACATAGCAAACGCTACCTAGGTTAGCTAGCTAACTTAAGCGGTTAGCTGCCCCTCACAGACTACTTAACTCAGCGAAAAAACATAAATGGCACACCTTATAACACCACAAACACGTAGGGACATTTGCACCAATGTGTGAGTTAGTTAATGTAGAAGTATGCCATTTAGCAGCCGCATTCAGAAAAGAATGTGTCATTAGACCGCTAGGTTAGCTACCCAGCTAGCAGGCTAGCTAATAGTCTAGCCTCTTGCAGGCTAGTCAAGCTAGAAAAGTGCAATCGATTATTGCTCTCCAATATGTCAACATGAACTTGCTCGACTACAAATATCTCTCCGAAGCATTTTCTTTAGACAAGGGTTCAGTAAAACAGCTAATATGTATATCGACGAAGGCTCCCAGGCAAAAAGCAGCACTTAGCTAGCCGACGCTCAACCTAAAAAAATCTCTCGGCTCCACATGCTCTGGTTGTCTAATCTAGCGCCTGGCTGTGGCGGGCCTGCCGAAGCCTCCACACTACTCTAACATCACAAGCTAATAAGGGACAATTACTCACAACACGTAGACAAAACTCGTCCTCAGACCCTACCACGGCGTTTCGCTCGTACGTACCCGGCAAACAGAACCCCGTTTCGGTCTAAACACTTCTTTATAAGCGTGAAATCCCCGAAGATGCCCAGACGTACAGCTCTCGTACATGCGCTCTATCGTAGGCTGGCTTGCTGCTCAGCTAACTGAGAAACGCATAATATGTCGCTGAATCATTCCCCGAACAGGCCCGGCACAACACTCAGTGCGTGCTGGCGAAATTTCACAGCTTCACTGCTCCACCGACTGCGTAGCTCCCTAAAAGCCACACAGCTACAATATTATTTGCTGCATGTGGAATTTATTAAGCAGTTTGGCAAAAAAGCCAGAGTTAGATTTAAAATGTCCACTGCTCATGGAAGTATTTTCAATCCCAGCTTCTTCTTATTATTTCCCCTTATAAAAAAGTTACTGCATTTACTCCCTTATTTATATTCTCATTTGTCTCGTTTTTGAATGTGCGGTCTTAAAGTTTATATTAAATCTTTAAGCACATCATAACTGAGTGCCAGTGATCCAGTATTCTTTCCAATATGTACGATTCTCTCTCTCTGATACTTTACTGACAAACAGATGTGTTAATGTATGTATTAAAAAACACAATAAAATACAGCAAGCTACAGGGTGTCTACCCTATATGTCTATATATCAATCTATATGTCAGTATTTCTCATATCGCTACTGTTGGAAGAAACCTCATATCTCCATTTTTTTGTTGTTTTCCAGTTTTTGACAATCTGAAAATGTGTGTTGCACTTTATGTTGTGCGTAAATGTCATGATGGATGGACCAAAAGAAATACCCCATAATGACTTGGGAACAAAGTCTGATTCCATTGACTTACATTAAAGGTAAAGTAGGTTTATCCTTCTCCTGTAAGGTTATTATTTTGGAGACAGCAACGATATAAGGCTATGAGCGTGATACAACCACAATCAAACCTATACAGGTGATTTCTTTCTGCACTTCAACTGAATGGTGTGTCTTATTTTCATTGTTTACAAATGCATGGGCATAGATTTGAAGTCTTTGAAAAAGGAATAATAATAATAATAATAATAATAATAATAATAATAATAATAATAATAATAAAACTATTCAGACAACCCGACAGCCTGCACTCAATAAGTGTGGTAATGTCTTAGGCCCAACTTGCAATTCATGACAAAATGGCTATGAGAACAAAGTGATGATATTTTTCCCAATCTAGCAAATGAGGTCTGAAACAAACCTTTAATTGGAAACAGACAGATTCTTCTCATGTCTGTTCTGATTTAGGTTCACTCTGCATACTGAATTATGCAGAACACTGAAGTGTAAATGTATGACAAAATTAAAGGGGAATTCCATCGATTTTCAAATATTTCTGCATAAATAAATCGTTACGCTATCAACAAAGTCACTCAGAGTGGTCTGATGTGAAATGCTTAGCTCTAGAGAAACTTTACAGAGTCAAAACTGTCCAGAGAAGTGACGACAGAAACCAGATATCTGAAAAGCTTACTGCGTACAGAAAGCTAGATGTAATTGTTGTGAATATGCAGCCTCATTGCTAAACATTGTTTTAATAACTCTGTGACCATGTTGTTGGTCTAACATGTTTTCTGCAAACTTGGAGGGTGTCATGATGAAAAACAGTACCCAAAGAAAACCTACTTTACACTATTTTACCATTATCACCACTGCATATTAAAAGAGAAGTGCATCAGTGGTTCCTGTATAGTACACACCACAACCCCTTGTTTCTTGGTTGGTGAGTTTCTCTACAGTTAATCATTTCACATCAAACCACTCTGAATGTCTTTCACATTTCAACCACTGCAGAAATATTGACAAAATGGTGGAATTCCCCTTTAAAGTTAAGGTCCACTGTTTCACTAGCATTCCAGTCATATCAATGGGAGGAAAGTGTGTGTGTCACGCTGACAAAGTGCTAAAACAGGGAAACAGGCTTACGCTCCCTTCAGATGATCAGATGGATGTGAAAGAGAGCGTCTTAGGGGTGTAAAACAGTGCTGCCTTTTGACATTGAGTGTAAACTCAATGAAAGCCTAAATACAGCACGATATACGACAGCAAAGCGAAATGGTTTTGTGGTCTCTCTCTCAGACGAACGTCCCACATCTTTCACATGGGCACATGCTACCACACAGCTAGGTTAGCGACTTTTCCTCGCTCAGCCTTTACAGAAACATGTCGTCTCTACGAAGCTAACACGCCTAGCATTAACTTATAGGCCACGGATTTTGTTTGCATCGTCAAAAAAACCCAAATAAAAAACCAAACTGAAACAAAACCGGACCCAGATCACTACACAGGTTCGTGAGCGCGCACACATACAGCGCGCGTGCACGCGAGCAGCCGCCGCTACAAAAGCTGCTCACATATTAAAAATGGCGGTTTATACAGTAGGAATGTCCGGCCTTTGAGCCGCAAAACGCCGCTTTTTTGTGGACGCGGTGCGTCCGCGAACAAACTCCAAAACACAAATCCATTTGCTTCGTGTATTCTTACGAGCCGTTCTAAACGAGCTACGCGAGTTTCGAGCTGGAGTGAGTCAGAGAAACCGAACCGCTTACCTCGGGTCTTGTCTCAGTGTAACTTCTCCATTTTACAGCAGCTAGCAGGGTGTAAATCTCGCGAGAGCTGCAGCCCGCTCGGTGCCGCCCGGAGCTGAAGCGCTGAGGGCGACAGGGCACCACCGGCATGGCGGCTGCACTAATAGGTGGGCTAGCAGGCCGTTTAACTTTCAGTATCGTTTACTATTATTGATATCACATATTACATTTGAAAATTGAACATGTATATGTTAAGACTAGTTAAAAAAAAATGACGTGAAAAAATTAAAATTTCAGTATGCCAAAAATTCAGCTTTCATTCATATTTATTTTTATTATTTTTTATATCGAAATCCCAATTTAAGAGAGTGCACTTTTCAAATGGCAAGGGCTGCAATTTTTTAAAAATTATACTCTGCATTATCCACAACGTTGTCTTAAATTTGAAATGGGGATATTTAACCTATTAACAGAGTTTGTGAACTGCCTGTAGGTAAGTTAGGCCAATCAGAGGCAAGCAAACCTCTATGTGTTGTGACATCACGACCACATCTTACAGGCAGTCTGGCCCACTATATTCAAGGTTCAAGCCTTTAGCCAGAAAAATTAGTATTTTGGTCTAATTCACTCAGTAATTGCAACTTATATCACAGTCGCAATATTAGTCAGAAAAGTCTAAATTATTCAGAAAAGTCAAATTGTTCAGCCTTATTAATCATGTATCTGAAAATTAAAACTTTTTTGGTTAATGCCATTTAATGTTTGCAGTACATTTTGGAAATGACACAATGTATTTGAAATGTGTCTCATATATACCTGTGTAATTCCTTCTTTATGGGATGTAAAATTCAGTTACTGAAATGCCTTTTTGGCTGTTCTTAATGAAATTGGTGGCATTTCTTTTTAACAGGAGAAATACCGTTTACTAGCATGAATTAAATATTATGTGCTCATTAAATTTTCACAAGCAAAAATTTTTAGTTTTCAGAAGTTATTACTAATTTTTACTTGGGCAAACTAAATAATAACTCTCATGTGCAAATTCCCTTCTTACATGGAAAAACAGAAGTTTCTGAAAGTTGTACATGTGTATACAAAATTTTGACATGTAACAATGTTCTACATGTCAAGACTCATGTTTTACTACTGCTGTCAAAATATTTACTTGTTTAACTTAAATTTCTGATATCAAAAATTCTGGATTTAAAGCTAAAATTTCTTTGTAGAGCTATGCAATTATTCTTGGAGGAATCCTGCATCTTAACAAACTAAAAGGTGTTGGTAGGTTATGACTGTGACTGTGTCCAAACACAGAACATGGAGTTGACAGAAGATCAACTAAATTTTGAACAAACCCACATGATGCATTTGGAGACAAAGTGCAGGATAAAATGTCTCATTATTGTGTTGTGATTGAGGGTCAAATGCTGAATCTTTTAACTAGTGTATGCCAAAGAGAAACAATAGAAAGGGTCATATGCAGAGTGCACAACTGTGGCAATAAGAAGATGAGCTGAAGGTTATAGGAGGGCCTTCTTGAAGTTCTCTGAGCCTTCTGCATTATTTGTGCTATTATAAGTCTAGAGAGAAGATATTATTTCATTTAAAATGAGCTTGATGAAGCTTTTATGAGCTCTTAAATTCTACCCTAAGAGCAGTGCAAATTAAAATAAACATGTACACACATCAAATGTTAAATTATTCACAATGCATTTCAAGCATAACTGTACAATATTCTATGTAATAAAAACATAACACTGGCCACACTGTTTTTCAAAAGGACATTTTGTAATTATAGTATGAAATAATTTCTAGCAACAATTTATAGTAAACATACTTGATTAAAGATTTAGAAGTGCAGTATTACCAGCGTTATAGCAAAAACTAAAACTTTGTGTGTACTATAAATTCTTCTAGTATGTGCAAAACACATTAATATCCATAAAAGGCTGACATAATGGTCTGATACTAAACATTAACCTGTAATTAATACACATATTTTGCATATAAAGCAAATTACGAGTTATGCTAAAGTTTGGCGCCCAGTGCTGTAGTTAAACATTAAATTAAGCCAGCACATCCAGCAGGGGGTGCCAGAGTAACAATAAAGAGCCCTGCGTCTCTGAAATCAGATGATATTGGTCCATTATTAATAACATTCATTGGGAGGTTGTATTATGTTTATAATATGTTGGATTATGTTCATAATAAATAAATATGCTCCCACTTTACATCTTTTTAGAAAAAAAAACATGTTCAAATAAATATATATTTTTAATCTTTCTTTACTTTTTTTCTTTCTTGTTGTCTAGTTATTGTTACTGTATATCCTACAATTTGGATCAGTTATTGTCGAATGATTACATGCTGCTTTGTTCATTCAATAAATATTCTCCTTTTTTTTTAACCCTTGTGTGGTGTTTGGGTCTGTGGTCCCATTTTCATTGTTTACTGAAAGAAAAAATATGTAATTTATTATTATTTCAGCTCCAGGTTTGTTGAAAAACATGTAATATAATACATTTTAAGTGACTTCACTCTGTTCACCCCCTACACATTTATATTATACATGTGGTGTTTGCAGAACCCATGGGGAATAAAAGTGTGGAGGTGCTGTGTCACTCTGTTCACCTCATACATGGCCTGCTGTTAATGTGTCTGTGTGTGTGTGTGTGAGTGAGGGTTGACATCATGCACAGATGCTGACTAACTACAGCTCCTAAAGGAGAACCCTAAGCTGGCCATTTGTGATATTTTCAACATCTGATATTTTTAAATAAATTGTTATGGCTGTACTGATAAAAAAAAAAAAAAAAACAATAATGCAGTGACCACTGAGAAACAAACACATGAACACCACACAAGGGTTAAATATTAATGAATCTGTCCAGAAGAGTGTGAAATCAGACAGTTTGGTGTGTAATTCTGAATTATCAAAGGTGTCTCTATACTACAAATGCTTCTAGTTGGATTATTATTATTATGACCAAAGTAGTTATAATGAATCCTTCAAACAATGAAAAATAGAAAAATAAAATTTCTAAGTGGACATGTGAGTGTTCACTTTCTCAAAATAGATACCAGAGAGTATACTGTTACTGTTGGAACAAAACCTTGTATGTCTATGTTTGTTGTTTTTGTTTTTTTTGTCATATGTTTAAATTGCCAACTGAATTTACATTGTGTGAAGGTTTCATAATGAATGGACCAAAAGAGATGTTTCAAAAATGCCTGGATTCAAATCTTGTTCCACCAACTTGGATGTTTTTTTCCATCTCCTGAAAGTTGCCACTTTGAGATTTTCTCTGACAGTGACAATATTAAACACCAAAGGCTCTCTGAGAAAGCTGATATATTCAGTCATATGTATTGTGAGAGATGGTTAGCCATGGGTTGTGTCTCAGATTGACTGTCTCAGTTCAAAGTGAATTACTATCTACAGAACTAAATGAGAGATCTCATTAGGTCATACTGGGAACTAGATTTGTTGGAATATTGGGAAACTCAGCTCTGCCAAGACAATTTGCAAACAAGTCACATGTAAACAAGATAGATGATTAGCAGCATTTAGTAAGGTAGCAATTAGCTTACTGGCTGCTTACACATATGTAAATGACCTAACAGCTAACAAAACAAGAACAGCATAGCCTAAAATGTACTTAAAATGTTTAACTAGTGATTAACTATATTTCTATTAGAATGCTTCAGTGGTGTTGATCCCTCTGCCATCCTGAATTAAATGTTTATTCTTTACTTTGATTTTGAATGCAATGTACAGGTTGAGGTTCACAGTGGAATGAGAAAGACTGTAATAATCATTGCACTTGAAAACTTTCTACATGGGAAGATCCTAAAAAGTAGCTCACTCCTCATTTAGTTGAGTACATGCAGGCCAATAGTTGATTTACTGAAACACTGGGGCACTGATGCTACATGTAAACAAACTCCATACTCAAACTCAATTGTGTAGCAGTAAGCTTAATGCTAACTGACTGGCTGCCTAAATGTATAGCAAATGACCTAACAGCTAACAAAAGCCATTTTAAAGTTTAAAAAAAAAATCAGAAATCACTAAAATAGTGATAATGTAATTTTAAACAAATATTGGTTACTGACAAATCATGGCTATTACAGATTATGTCTTACAAGCTCATAGTCTCCTGCGCATATCTGCAAAGTCTGGAAAAGAAGGGATTTTGTAATTTCCAGATGTAGACAAGTATGAAAATTCAGAGAAAGTTATGAAAATCTGTTGTCAATGTAATATAGATTCAACATCTTCAGAGGAAGAGAGAGAATTAAAGTCTGTCCATATAGTGACATCTGCCAAAGGCTCCGTCCAGCCCTGATGCTCTTATGGG
Source organism: Pygocentrus nattereri (assembly GCF_015220715.1). Classification (NCBI taxonomy): domain Eukaryota; kingdom Metazoa; phylum Chordata; class Actinopteri; order Characiformes; family Serrasalmidae; genus Pygocentrus; species Pygocentrus nattereri. The sequence continues at coordinate 32,634,190 of NC_051219.1, read as the reverse complement.
TGTGGCCAATTAGGGTTAAAAAGGATAATAAAAGTAAGAAATGAGGGGTTACAGTTTGTCAGAAGTGTCTACCCTCTTCGGATGTCATGTCCTCCCACATAACCCTCTACCTGTGGTTAATGTTGGGTTAGTGCTGGGCTGGGCGTTTCGCTGTCTTTTGAAGTGTCTGTTCAAAATACAAAAGCATTTGCCAATATGCGCTATGTTTTCTACATCTTCTTCTAAGCTGATGCTACACTGGTGTCAGGAGTGGGACATGGTCGCCAGACTTTAAGAAGTTTAGCAGCGCATCAAGGAACTCAAAGAGTCTGTTGACTCTCTCTCCTAGAGAGTTTTCTTCTTTTATTCTGGTTGCTGTTTACATTCCGCCGGCCACATGCATGAGCAGCATGCAGAAACTAATGGCTGATCAGATAATGAAAGAAAGAATCCGGACTCATTACTCATCAATCTGGAAGACTTGATCAGTTCAAAAATAGTACAGAGAGCATGTCACCTGTGCCACAAGAGAAGGGAACTTTTTTGGATCATTGTTATACCACTATTAAAAATGATGCGCAGTCTCGTGCATGGATCTCTGTCATTCCAATCACAGTCCTTCAGTTTCTGTTCTGAAACTGATTCCAGCTGCATCTAATATTTTCTTTATGGACTCTAAAGGTGTCATACAGGAAACTAGAGGTGTCTAATGGTAGCCATTAAGCCAATTCCCATTAAAAAAGCAAAACCATCAGGTTTTAAGCCTAATTATGCTAATGGTCTGTTTTTAGCAGGTGGGGCGCATGCCAGGGTACCTTTATGTTGGCTGTATCAAACACAACTTGGGGTGCCCTGCTTTAGAAAAAAAATGAATGTTTGCAGGTTGCTGATGGCATATTAGCTATCACAGGTAATTTCTGCCATACGCACCAATGACATGATATTTCTGAAATCAGAGTTCATCCAGTCTCATTTGTTTCAGGTCAGAAAGGTTTTTTTTTCAACATCAGGTAGATTTTGATCATTTAAGATGCTGTTCTGTGTAATGCCATGTGTAAACATACATAAAAGTTCAACATAAAAGTAAACATACGTAAAAGTTCAAATAAAAATCATAAAACATCATCATCAGTAGTCTCAGGAATTAGAGAGTATGTTCATAACCATTCAGTACGGCTCTGAATGACTGTTACATCATAACTGTTTAATTAAGTCAGGCGTGTCCAATCTTATCCACAAAGGGTCATTCCAAACGAGCAGGAGCACACCTGATTCCACTTGTTTAATCAATTGCTCAGCCTTTAAACAACTGATCCTGTGCAGTCCTGCTTTGTTGTAATTAAAAACATACAGCCACACCGGCTCTTTGTGGATAAGATTGGACGTCCCTGAATTAAGTGGAACTTTTGAAAAATTGGTGGGGTTCCCCTTTAAACTCTTTTGTTTCAGCCACTTGGGGCGCTGTGTCTGTACAGCTCCGTGAGTTGCCCATAGCAACGAACGACACCACCAGCAGAGACTCATGCTGCAGTCGAGGCTTCATCGTTCAGGGAGCTGTATTTTACTTGGCGTTACCAACGCTAAATAGATGGATGTGCCGGTTCTCTGGTGCTGTTTAGAACTGGAATTTGGTACTGACAGGACAGGTTTGCTGATTATACATCCGTACGTTAGCTAATTCGGTATTTAGAAACCCTTCGTCATTAGCCAGCCAGCTAACGGCTACATAATAACTTACTAGCTAGCTAGAGTCAGTTTAATTCAGTGCGCATTCTTTCAAACACGTTTTGTTTTAAGCTCACTTAGCTGACATATTCATACTATTTTCTCATACGTTAACGTTAACTAACTAACTAACGCTAGCTAAAGTTAAGCCATAGTAGTTAAGTGGCTTAACGTAACTTGTGGCTGTAACGTTGTTTGGCGCCGCTCAAAACGGTACGTAGGTTAGCTTAGCGTAGTTGGTAACGCTTCTTATTCTTTCAAGTTCAATGTCGGCGATAAGCAGCCTTGTGCCAACTCGTTTCCTCACTCTCATAGCGCACCTTGTCATAGTTATCATCATATTCTGGTCACGGGTGAGACTTTTTTCTTGTGTACTGAGTATCTGAGTATAGCCTTTTCCTTCCTTTTTATGCTTCTATTCGAATGAAATCTCTGAATACGAGAGTTCTGTTTGTGGTCAGGCTTGTTTATTCTTGTCTTTATTTTTTTTGCTAGGAGAACAATGTTAAAGCTTGTTTGCCGCTAGACTACACTAATGAAGAATACACTCTGGAAGACACACGGTAAAAATAAGTCAATACAAATTCACACTCACACCAGTACAGCACAAAATTGAGTGTTTAATTCCTTGTAAGCTCTTCATTGTTGCCTTATTTCCCACTCTCTCCTTGTTCTTGTTTCCAGGCTGGTGGTAGCATTATCTGTGTCTCTGGGACTGTTTGCTGTAGAACTTGTTGGGCTCTTCTCTGGAGCCTCCATGTTCAACAACAATCAAGGCCTTTTATGTATCTTTGCTAGGGGTGCATCAATATGGGAATTCTGGTCCAAAACACCTTTACATTTCAGTAGGTTCCTCAGTTAAACCATTACTCTGTGAGAAACTTAATACAGGTGGGCTTCATAACATGCTATTACAACATGAGGCAAAAGACAATTTGCACCTCCACCTGTGTAGCTGTCAGGTCAACAACCCACTTCTTGAATTGCTTTGTGGAAAGGGTAATAACAAATTTTAGTATTGTTGCTGTTTTTCATCATCACCTGAGAAACCCACAGCAAGTGATTTCCAGCAGAAACGGATGGATGGATGGATAGATTGATACTTATATAGCTTCTACATTTTTAAAGGACTGGTAGGGTCATTACAAAATTCAGTTATTGTGGGACATGCATTGGTGCAGCACTGATTTCCTGATCATTACTCTTCAGCTACAGCATGTCATGCAAGTGGCTCTGTTGCTCTGCTCTTTTTGCTGTTCGAGCAGTGGACCTGCAGTATCTACTGGTGGATCTTTGGCTTCTGTAGGTGAGTCAATGATCAGATTTTTTTGGCAGTTTTCACCCTGTCATGCTTAGATTTACTATATAATCAGAAGAGCTTTCAAAAGGCATATATGTTTTGGCCTGTTTTGACTTTTTTTTCCTTTCTCTTTCTTCGTCTTTTTATATTACAACCCATGGCAAAATTTTATGGAATCACCACTCTTGGAGGAAGGTCTTTCATTGTTTAATTTTGTAGAAAAAAAGTTAATCACAGACATGTTTTTTTTTTTTTTTCCCCAAAATTCCAACCTTCTGGCATTAAGAAAAGGAAAAAAAAGAAATATAATTTTTGTAGTCAGTCACAATTGTGTTTGTAGATCAAGTAGGGGAAAAAAATATGGAAGCACTAAATTCTGAGGAAAATATTATGGAATCGCTCTGTAATTTGCAGTGTAATTTGCACATGTCCTTGAGCAAGACACCTAACCCCCAGTTGCTCCCCTGGTGCCATGGATAGGGCTGCCCACCGCTCCGGGCATGTGTGCTCACTGCCCCCTAGTGTGTATGTCTATTCATTAGTGTGTATGTGGTGTTTCACTTCATGGATGGGTTAAATGTGGAGGTGGAATTTCCCCGTTTGTGGGATTATCAAAGTATCTCTTAATTCTTAAAAGAATGGGATTTACATACAGGAAAGCCATCATTAACACGTAAACAGAAAAGAACAAGGTTATAGTGGGCTAAAGTAAAGCAATCATGGACTGTGGATGACTGGATGAAAGTAATCTTCAGTGATGAATGGTGAATCTGCATTGGGCAAGGTGATGATGCTGGAACTTTTGTTTGGTTCTGGTCCAGTGACATTTATAAAGATGACCCCCTGAAGAAAACATGTAAATTTCCACAATCATCGATGATCTGGGGCTGCATGTCAGGTAAAGGCACGGGGGAGATGATAAATGCTAAAAGTCTACATTGAAATCTTTGACACTTTTCTTATTCCATCAGCTGAAAGGATGTTTGGTGGTGATGACTTCATTTTTCAAGATGATAATGCTTCTTGCCATAGGGCAAAGGATGTGAAAACTTTCCTTCAAGAAAGACATAATGTCAATGGCATGGCCTGCAAATAGTCCAGATCTCAATCCAGTTGAAAATCTCTGGTGGGAATTGAAGAAAATGGTCAATGACAAGGCTCCACCTGCAAAGCTGATCTGGCAACAGCAATAACAGACAGTTGGAGACGGATTGAAGAAGAACACTGTTGTCATTAATCCATGCCTCAGAGAATTCAAGCTGTTATAAAAGCCAGAGGTGGTGCAACAAAGTACTAATGGTGCAGTGTTTTTCTCATGATTCCATTATATTTTCCTCAGAATTCAGTGCTTCCATATTTTTTCCTCTACTTGATCTACAAACACAATTGTGACTGACAACAATTATATATATATATATATATATATATATATATATATATATATATATATATATATATATAAAATTTTTTTTTTTTTTTTTTTTTTTTTTTATTGTTTTTTTTAATGCCAGAAGGTTGGAATTTTTTCTTTGTGGCATATCTCTGTGATTAACTGTTTTCTACAAAATTAAACAATTGAAAGATTTTCCTCCAAGAGTGGTGATTCCATAATTTTTGTCATGGGTTGTAGTGTGATTCCAGCACTCTATGAGATGAAAATGTTTATCACAATAAACAATAAATGTATTATTTTGACCTCCGATTTCTTGGCCTTTGCTCATTTTCTGTGAAGAACATATAACACATTTTCAGTGACTACACACTGTTCACCCTCCTACACATTTATATTACACATGTGATGTTGGGGTGAACCCGCGGGGAATAAAAGTGTAGGGGTGCTTTGTCCCTTCACTCTGTTCTCATACACACGTGGACAAAATTGTTGGTACCCTTCCGTTAAAGAAAAAAACCTACAATGGTCACTGAAATAACTGTTTTGACCTCTCTTTCTTTCTCTCTCTTTATTGTAGTGTGGTTCCAGCAATCTATGAGATGATCCTGCTTTTTGCTGTCTTTGGGCTGAAGAAGAAGCCACTGTGAATGATACAGTATTTGCATGACTAATAGAATTCTCCTTCATGGTATAACAGAGAAGATTGGGTTGCCAAGCAACAGGAATATCAGTGGTCTATCTACAATCAGAGCATAAAAGGAAATACTATTAATATTATTACAATTATTTTATATTATCATCATTTGTTCTTATCAAAAGTACCAGAGAAATGGGGCTTTAATCTACTCATGTATGTAAACAAATGGAACTTAAGTAGGAAGAATTTTATACTGACCTTTATCAATATATCTTTTATGTTTTGTGCTGTTTTTTTTATAGTTTGCAAATAAAATATTTTTTAAATGAAAGGTTGTAATTGAATGCAGTATTGCATGCTGAGAGTGAGGACTGAATGCAGCCTTGCTGAATATCACCAGAGAAACCCAAAGCATGTTAATCAGCTGCATTGCTTGATTTCCAGCAGTGAAGCCTAAAGAAGATGGAAAGGACATTTTTTGTAAGGGTCTTTGTTTTTTAAAGCACTGGTAGAGTTTTCAGGATGTTTTCAGTGTGGACTGCATCTTCCCAGAAAAAGAGACATTCAGCTTTCATGTGTTTTGTTATGAGCCAAATAGATCTTGTTTGTACTGTTGTGCTGGCCTAAGGATTTGAGATGCTCTGGTCCCAGCCTGACAGAAGCTTTAGAGTCCCCGCCCCCACCCCCTGAAAAAACTGAGGTGTAATAGAATTTGGACACTTAGATATTTTGTAATAATTAAGATGGTCTGACATACATTCATCGTGGTGTCTTTGTGTTTTCTTTTTATGCCATATGAAGAATGGATCAATAGAAATGGTCCAAAATGACTTTGGATAAAATGTTTTTAAATTAATCGACTTTGAATAATATAAAACATATTAGAAATAATGTTGGAAATCTAACCGTTAATTGAAGTAACTCTAGTAAAAGAAAAATTCTTGTGTATGATCCACAATGAGGAGAGCATTTCTGGAAGGAGCATGGTTGGAGAATTGTAAAAGATGCATTGTGGGGTCACCAACACTGAAAAAAGTGTGGTAACTTAACCCTGTGTGGTGTTCGGGTCTGCAGGACTCATTTTCAATGTTTATCACAATAAAAAGTGATTTATTATTATTCCAACCTCAGATTTCTTGCCCACTATTTTCTGTGAAGAACATATAAAATAACACATTTTCAGCGACTCAACACTTTTCACCCTTCTACACATTTATATTACACATGTGGTGTTGGGGTGAACCCACTGGGAATAAAAGTGTGGAGGTGCTGCGTCCTTTCACTCTGGTCTCCTCATACACACGTGGACAAAATTGTTTATACCCTTCTGTTAAAGAAAGAAAAACCCACAATGGCCACTGAAATAACTGACCAAAATAATAATAAAAATGGACTGAAAATCAACTAATGAAAATCAGACTTTGCTTTTGAATTGTGGTTCAACAGAATAATAACAATAATAATAAAAAACAATGAAACAAACTAATGAAAGAGAAAAATTAAGGACAAATTGAAGAGATAAAAATGAATGGTAACTAATGAGCCCAGAACAACTTCCAAAGAGGTGAACTCCAAGGTCAAGGTACATCCGTGTCAGATCACACCATCCGCCACTGTTTTAGCCAAAGTGGACTTGGAAGATGATCAAGGAGGAAACCACTGTTGAAAGCAAATAAAACAGTGAGACTGGATTTTGCCAAAATGCATATTGCCAAACAAAAAGCTTCTGGGAGAATGTCCTTTGGACAGATGAGACAAAACGAGCTTTTTGGCAAGTCACATCAGCTCTATGTTGATAGATGCACAAATGAAGCATACAAAAAAAAGAACATTGTACTTACTGTGAAACATGAGGGTTGGTTATGTTTTGGAGCTGCTTTGCTGCATCTGGTACAGAGTGTTTTGAATCTGTGCAGAGTACAATGACATGTCAAGACTATCAAGGCATTCTGGAGCGAAATGTGCTGCCCAGTGTCAGAAAGCTTGGTCTCAGCCGCAGGTCATGTGTCCTCCAACAGGAAAATGACCCAAAATACACAGATAAAAACATAATACCAAGTTAAGTGTGCCATCATTTTTGTCCTGGACAGGTTCATTAGTTTGTTTTTTAAAACTATTCTATTCAGAAGCAATGTCTGATTTTCATTAGTTGATTTTCAGGAAATTTTAATTTATTATTGCTTTTATTAGTTTCAAGTTATTTCAGTGACTATTGTGGGTTTTTCTTTCTTTAATGGAAGGGTACCATCAATTTTGTCCACATGTGTGCATGGCCTGCTGTTAGTGTGTATGTGTATGTGTTTTTATATGCGTGCATTTGTGAGGGTGGACAACATGGACAGACTGCTCACTGGCTACAGCTGCTAAAGGAGAACCCTATGCTGGCCAGCAAGATAAGGATCCAAAACACATTCCCAAATCCACACATAAATGGTTAATTTGCCACAGAATCAAGCTTTTGTCATGGCGTCTCAGTCTCCTGACCTAAAACCCAATCTGTGGGGTGAGAATGAGAACTGGTCAAACCACATATGACAGCATATTCTGGACTTACACAAAAATACACATTTTGCATTTGAATTTGAATTATATCTTTAATAATGCACATTCACATTGGAAGTGCTATTGTAACTACATATTCAAATAAGCATTTTCAAATTTGCATGCTGCCATATTTCCTTCCAAAATGCTGTATACCCCCTACAGCAACACTACTTCTGTTTTTGTAATATTAATGTCTGCATTGTATGCAATTGAGTTATGGTGTTGTTCAGAGTCAGTCATACTTGTCTCATTTAGCAAGTTTAATGAGTTAGTGCTGCTGGCTACCTGCCAGAATGCAGTGTGTGTGTATGTATGTATGTGTGTGTGTGTGTGTGTGTGTGTGCGTTTGATAGCAGGTGGGCAGCTAAAGGTGCTTTCTGACTGTGCACCAGCCATGACCCCAAAGATCAGCGTCACAGTTCTTCTTTTCACCTGCCACTGGGGACTGTTCCCAGGCATCTCGTGGTAAGAGTCATCTCCTATCCCCTCCTGTCCAGTCTCATCGCTGCCTGCTGCATCCTCTCTAAGGAGAAGAAAGGACAGGGCAGAGTAAGAGGGAAGGGGAGTGACTTTTTAAAGCTAAAATTAACAAAGGAAATTGCTCTGTCAATTGGTCATTCCAGCTGTCAGCTAGGGCCCAGATGGTGTGGGTTTGACCTTTCTCTCTTGGCCCGAGTTAACCCAGCATCATAGTAGTTTGGGACCAGGTAAGGGTTTAAGGTCAGGGCTTTTATTGACTGATCAAAAGGAGCAGCAAGGGAGACAGAACAAGTAGAAGGCTACGCTCTCACTACAAATAGGTTCTTCATTCCCTTAAGACTAGTGTGGATGTAAACATGGCCTTTCTCTTATGGATATCTAGAGATATAGGAACAGGTTAAAACATTGCAGAGTCTGCAAAGAATATGTGCTATTCTTGCTTTAATTCTTAGTTTTTGTTAGATTTTAAATTGTAGAGTTGGAACCTAACTCTAGAGTTAAAGTGATGATTTGGCCAAAGTCAAATTTACAAGTGTCCCTTTAAAACATAGTCAATCTGCCAAGAAATGTTTGGTGTCTGAAGTCTGCTTCTTTAGTTTTACTGGGAGCTACAAGACATATGTAGCCAAGTGATGAAAAAATTCGCATTTTACAACCTGCATACCTGAATAAATACAGGATTAAGTCACTTCAAATAGATTTGCTCATGTGACGTACACTCTCAGAAATAAATGTCTGAAACAGTCACTGGACAGTACCTCTCTTTTCGCTGGGGTGGTACCCTTAAGGGTACATCTCAGTACCTTTAGTCAGGGAACAATATTGTACCATAATCCATTTAAATGATATTTTTTCTAAATTGTATTGACTCCACACCCCCCAGTCTCATCTCCAGGCTTTTTATATTATTGTTCTGTTTTAAAACATTAGATTATGAGGTACATTTCACCTGGAGAAGACTTATTTAAGGTACATAATTTGACCTTAAAACCACTGTTGTACCTTTGAGGGAACATTTACATTGTACCTTGATAAACGAAAAATGTACCTGCATAGAACCTTTATTTCTAACAGTGTACTGTTAACTACAAAAATGGGCAAAAGGAGTGATGTGGCTGGGATCTCATGGGTGCAAAAATAAATGTATGCCCCCCATGCACAAAAATGATCTTTAATTCATTAAAAAAAAAGACAATGTTTACTCACTATTATTATGTTTCAAAGAGGTTGACAGTCTCAAGGCATGCAGCTCCACTCATTAGCATCTAATACTAACTCTATTTGGATTGCAATAATTTTGCAGTCATATTCAAAAATGTGGGTGCCCCCAGTGAGGTGAAAATAAGTTATGTAATATCCTCTACAGAGAACATACTTTTTAAATAAACAATTGTTTATTTGCTCAATTAAACATAAAAGGTGGATTGAGAAAAAGTTATGGCACAGTTTATATTTCATGTTTTATTCTTTTGTTAAACTGAAATTGTGCACTAAAAGTCACAGAAAATGCCATATTGCAGTTTATTCCCTCAGTACATCCGTGGAATACTAAAAAGCTAAGTTTGGACCCATAACATTTCTTGGCTGATCGACAATATTTGGAATAAGGGAAAAATTGTGTAAATTAGATTTTTTGACCTGAGCTTTAAATGGAAATAATTAGGAAATGAGATTTTGTTGGTCATAGATGTATGAATGTATAAAGAAAACCAAACACCTTTAAAAAGCAACCTCAAATCTCCACTCACTCCTGGGGCAGCCATTTATGTAACCTGATTTTTCTTGCCTAGATCGATACTTCCATTTCGAGGAAATCCTGCTCTCTTATTCTCTAGATAGTCCAACCACTTGTCCCAACTTAAATAACCCATACAAATCAATAAGCCAACTTCGGCCAAGATGCGGCATGCTTGGGCCTTTAATGAGCTCTAGTGAGTGTATATACACAGCCCCATTTCCTTTGCTTCTCATGCACCTGTCCCCTCACATATTACTGGCACTCATTTCTCTCTCCATTGTTATTTCTGTCCTCCACTCGCCGTGACCCACCTCCTATTCTGACCCCTCCTCTCTCTCTCTGTCTCACAGTGAGAGTTCTCTCCACCTTAGGCCAATTAGTGTCAACCAGACGCTAACAACATCAATGACCTCTGGCTCATAATTAAGGCCAACTGGAAGGAGCTAAGCATCTTGACAAAAATGGCACATCCTATGACTGTGCAGGAGTGTTCTGCTGTCAGCTTCGGGAGTATTAATACACCGTGGCATGTTTAGTGACTGTTCCTTCGTAGGTAGCTTTTACATGATGGTAGTATGACCATGTATGAGGCTGTGTATATATCAGACAATAGTTTTGTAGTGGAAGAACTATTTTGTTAATTCACTCCTAAAAATAAAGGTTCCTAAATGGTTCTAGGCTTGGATGTATGGTTCTAGAGAAAACCCAGGATCTGCCAGAATAACTCATGTAATTACTGAAGCATTAGGCTGTAATAAATTTTCATTTTTAAGGGGTTAATGAGTACACTCTTACAAAAGCAGTTCTTTAAGGATACTGTAGTAAAGGCAATGGTTATATATAGAACCATGAACTATGAAAGAATTATTGTAATGCATACATAGTTCTTTGGACGAGTAATAGGTCTTCTCTATGATGGAAAACCTGTTTCATATCGTTCTTTATACTCATATAGTACCATATGGATACCATAGAGATTTTATAGGTAGAGGTTCTATAACATTTAAAAAGGTTGCTCATACATAATAAATACATTATAAATCTATTTGTAGATTGATACATTGAAAGGTTCTTTTAGGAACCAAAACTGGTTCTTCTATGGCATTGCTCCAAATGGCCCCTTTGTTTTTAACAGTGTAGTCTCATCACTGACCTTTAGAAGGCTCTTTTACAAGATCAACAGTATATTTTGTCTAATACAATATTTGTATATATAAAAATATTGTATCAAAATACAATTACATTTAATAATATTCATTCAGTAATAATATCAGTGTTGGAGCATCAGTGCTGATGGATGGTGCAACCAAAAATAGAGGAAGCTGAAGTCTGAAGCTGAATTAGACATAAGACACATTGAACAGTACTGGCAGTAAAGCAGTGAAATATGTGCCCTTTTTAGAAACCCTTCTTATGAAAAACCTGACATTGACCTACAGATATTTCACATAATCCACACCTATTCTTGGCTGTGTAGGAGGCCGGTGCTTTTCTCTGCATTTCTTTGCACGTAATTGTAGAGATCTGATTTTTGCTGCCATACCACCCAATGAACAACAGGGTGCAGCAGTACGTATGTTTATCTTATGACATATATTTGCAGAGCATTTGCATTTACTTGACAAGAAAAAATTGATCCATGTTAACCTTAAATGTTAATCAGCTCTGTGAATGATCTGCCACCAAAATATTTCATGATTGGAATAAATAACCCTTACATAATATTCCACTCACAAAATATGCTTAAATAGTGAAAAATGAACTGTTATGCTGATTATTTTCAGCAACAGGTTTGTGTTAAGAGCACTACACATTTATTAGTCATCTTAATGTATCATTTCTCTTTGATTCTGAATATTAGCCTGCAGACTACCTACACTGTATGTAGTCCAAACGTATTCAGACATTGCTACTAATTAGTGAACTCAGTTATTTTAAGGTGCACCCAGCTTGTATGATCTTCACAGAAAAGTATTGCCAATAGAATGGGACACTCTGGACCAGCCACATATCAGCTGTGTCTAACACCAAGCATCAGCTAGAGGGCCAAAAAGCCCCAAAGCATTGGGTCTTAGAACAGAGGAACAGCATTCTCTGGAATGATGGAGCTCCAGCCAACACCTTTGAGCCATTTATGATCTAGAACTCATCATCCAACATCAGTACCTGACCTCACTCATGCTCCTGTTTCTGAATGAAGTCAAATCCTCACAGCAATGTTTCAACATGTATACTATTAGAAATAAAGGTACTGTGCAGGTACATTTTTAATTCTTCAAGGTACAAATAATGTAAATGTACTGTCATTGGTACAACTGTGGTTTTAAGGTCCAATTGTGTACCTTAAATACATTTTTTCAGGTGAAAAGTACATATTTGTACCTTCTCATAATCTACTGTTATGAAACAGCACAATAAAATAATATGATTGGAGATGAGATGGGGTGTGTGGAGTCAAAACAACTTAGAAAATATAATTTAAATGGATTATGGTACAATTATGTTCCCTGACTAAAGGTACTGAGATGTATTGAAAAAGAAATAGTTGAACAGCTTGTTTCAGTATTTGCAAGATAAAAACAAGTTTTATTGAGTAAGCAACATTGCACTGACATAAGGGCTCTTAAAATAAAGTGACCAACATATGTTCTATTTATAGCACTCCTTCAAAGTATTTAAGGGCTGAGGCCTAATTAATACACTGTAGACTACCAGTTCTATGAAATATGTCAACAAAAAACTAAGATGATATTGCATGTTTGGAAATGATCAAGTAGATTTGTTCTAGTACTTGGAAATGATGCTTTACTACAATGCAAATGGAACAAATGTCCATACTTTGGTTGAAGGGATCCGATGTCAAGACAGTGTCATTTACATAATTAAAAAATCTTGTTTAATGACATAAGATGTTCATAAATGCTTTAAAGTATTGACTTTATTCACTGCATATGCATGTGTTATGAGGTCCCAAAGTAAGTGAATTGCTAAAACGTATTTAATGTTACAGTAAAGCTTTGATCAATTTGTTCTCAGCTAAATACCATTACTCAAGTATTACAGAGTGCAACTCCATTTTACTGTCCAGAGCATCTTCCTAGGCCTTTGTTATCACTTCTACTATGCTTTACTTCAGACCTGGCAAATGGCCAGACATTGAGTATGTATACAGTATACATAGAGAATTGTTATTTCCTGCCCTACTCCCCTCAGTGGCGATGATGTATTATGGCGAGTGCAACTATTCTAATAAACACACATGGGGTAATTAAGGCATAGAGAGGCAGCAGACAGTGGTGGTCCGGGGACAGCAGCAAACTATAAATCACAAACTCCTGGTTCCGCCTTCTCGAGCGTGGCCGATCACACTCACCGAGAAAGCAATTCTGCCAACCTGGGTTTGCACATTTGTCTTCATCAGCCGCTGGTTGTTTAGGGCCGGGCTGCATCCACTGGTTCCCATGGTAATCAACAGGCCAAAGATGTCAAATGTGTCCATTTTAATGTCAGCTATAGCACAACATTTGAGACAAGTTTGCAAACGAACGCTGTCATGAATATAAATAAGCAGGCATGACTGACCAAACGGAAAGGTAAGCTGGTGATCCATTATATATTGCAGAACATGAATGAAATCATGGAGATTATGACGGTTTTGACAAAATGATACATGAGCTTATTCTCAATTCTGGCACCTTAAATTTCGGCTCAAATGTAAGAATCATATCTAATTTTGTACAGAGAAATAAAGGCATTAGTCAGGCAGATGATTATTTCAGTGTTAGTTAGGATACACTTGTGCAAAATAGACCCCACTGGTACTGTAGCATTCTAGAATAGTTACATATTTTATCACAAAAGTGGCTCTCTTTTATAAAATTAGTTTCTGAATGACTGAATAATGACTGAAATGAATAAGTAAATGATAATCAGTTCAAGGGACTGCCTGTCCAAATGTTCCTTTGTGGCTCTTGAATTAGATGTACAGTTCTAGGAAAAATCACTTCACTTGAACCCTGCTACAAAACACTGACATAACAAAGCCATAAACATGTCAGGGTAGATATCATAGGCTGTTGTGAGTTTTCATGACAGATTATGTTCAGTGGTATAACAGTGTCATACTACTATCGCCATTTACTGTTATTAGAGATGTCATGATGGCTAATTAGGGCAAATTAGAGTAAAAAAAATTGTGTGTCAAAAAAGATATCACGATCAAACATTATGACATTACCAATAAACATAATATGAGATTGTTATTTGGTAACTTGATCCATTTAAAAGAGTGAAAAAAGTGTGAAGGTTTTCCCAGTCCTGTCCATGTGCTTGTGTTTACCTTCTGTCCATGTGCTTTTGTTTTCATTGAGTTCTTCCTGGTCCTTCCCCCTTTGTTTTCAGACCCTGCCCTTGATTACTTCCACCTGTGTCTGGTTAGCCACCTGTTTCTTGTTTGCCCGTTATATTTAAACCCTGTGTTTGTCCTAGTTGGTTGCTGGTCTTTGTATTCTCTTGTGATTGTATTTTCTTGTGGTCTTTGTTCGATCCTGTGGTGTTTTGTTTATTCCAGCCTCCGTCGTGTTTCCAGTCTGTGTTTATTTAAATTATGTCTGTCCCTCGATACCCCTGTGTTGGGTCCTTGACCCTGGACTGTCTTGATGCCAAGTATGGATTAGCCCATAATAAATCTTGTTTATCTCAGCATATGTGTCCGCCTCATTGTTGCTCCACGGTGTTACAGGTTTCCTAAAAAGTGATTAATTAATTGACAAAAAATGTTTCTCTAGAGAACCATGCACTGAAAGGAAAATCTTCTGTGGCAATGTGCAAAGAACCCTTTGTAGCACCTGTTTTTAAGAGTGACTGGAAAAGAAAAAAATGGTCTTAATAGTTTAATACATGGCAACATAAACAGAATCGCTATTATTTCAAGTATTCTGTAACTTTTTGTTTCGTTATTATTCTTTTTCGAATGGTTTAAAAATAATAGAAAAATGGAAAATGGAAAAAAATAGAATTACAAGGATATAGAACTATTATGAGCATTATGTAATGGTGGTTTAGATTATAAAAAAGCTCTACAAGAGACATAAAGTTATTTTAAAGTTACCATCAATGGCAAGGTTCTTTAAGGAACCAGATGTTCTGTGGCAGGGGTGTCAAACTCAATCATTATTCAAAATACATAACAACTTCAACAGTAAAATATAGGCACTTGTAGTAGAATACTTATGTTCTATATTACATGAATGAATTTAAATGTCCCTGGGAACTCCATATGCTTGAACAAGTCACCTGGCATCTTTTCTTTGCCACACATTCATTAAGACTTAAGACTCAATTTCTGAACTGCTAAGCTAACTTTAGGTGTCAATTAAACGCATGTGTTTGGTGATATGATGGTCTGGAATTGAGTAGAATTGAGGTGTAAACGCTGTCCTATAGACTACTGTTGGGCTAGGAGAGTCAGAGCACTAATTGTGTTGCAGTGCATGCTGGGGACTGTAGTGCAGCATGTCATGAAACAGAGTAATATTAATAGGAAATTAAAATACTTTTGTGGACCGGATAGAATCGTGTTGTGAGCCTGATCTGGTCCACAGGAATTGTGTTTGATTTTTTATTTAGATAGTTCCTTATAATTATTAAAAACCTGTCTGGAGAAAATGGGATTATTAAGTGTTAGGTTTAGGGCTAGGATTAGGCCCAGGTTTATGACCAAGTTTAGGATAAAGCTTAATTTCAAATCCCAGGTTGAAATTAGGCTTGGATTTAAGGCTAGGATGAGGTGAAATTATTAGATGTTTACCTGAATGTAAATTAAATGCACGGTAAGCACCTACAGTAAGTTGTTCAAATAAAATGTCAGTATAAAGAAAAGAAGCGATTCCATCAGCATGAGTGGACACAGGGTGAAGGACATGAACTCCTCAGAGGAGCCCACGTATGCCCCAGTGCTCAACCTCATAGATGTGTGTGATCTAGACAGCTGTCAGTCAGCCACACCTGAGCCCTGCCAGTGAGAAAGGGAAGAAGCCAGAAGGACAAGAA
The DNA here is from genome assembly GCF_015220715.1 of Pygocentrus nattereri. Lineage (NCBI taxonomy): Eukaryota > Metazoa > Chordata > Actinopteri > Characiformes > Serrasalmidae > Pygocentrus > Pygocentrus nattereri. The sequence goes on along the minus strand of NC_051219.1, from coordinate 32,618,343 downwards.
GGTGTGTCTGTGATGCGTTTGGGTGTCGGAGGGAGAAATGCGGCAGGACTGTGAGAGGAGGATCTAGAGCGGCTCAGCCTCCGAGGGACAGCGAGGCAACGGCAGCCGCTGGAGCAGGAGATGCAGTCAGACAGAACATGAAAGCCAGGAGCGGCCATGACACATGATGGACACTGAGAGGCCGGGAAAGGTTGTTTTCTTTCTCCTCTTGAACGTGTTATCTATTCTGATCCCGCAGCGCAGGATCTCACGGAGATGGTTAGGAGGCATTCGCCAAGCACCTGAACCGGCACAGCAAGTCCAGCTGAATAGACACAGGCCTTCATGCGATCGCCTCTGAGAGACAATTGAGGACTATGCACAAACTGAGGAGGACAATAATGAAACTGTGACACATTTGATAAAGATTATAAGGCCATTCACAATTTAGCCCCCCCCCCCCCCCATTTTAAAGGACCCACACACTTTTTCAGTGATGCATTAAACTTTCTTGATCCAGATACATACATTATTTCCACATCATTCCACAGCAAGTTCAAAACAGGCTGTTATGCAGCTTAATGCCCATATGTGGACTATAGGTATTGGGGAGTGAATGGTACATTTTAAAATGTGAGTGAGGAAGTGAGGTGAATTTGACTTTCCAAATGTGAAATGTTGTGACACTGTGTTGGGATGCTAGGGAGCAATAAGACATAAAGGGGGAGGGGTGAGAGCTGCCTGCTGTAAAAGTAACATATCTCTCCACAAAGATGGATGTGCCAAGACGAATGAAAACAGCTTGAAAATCCAGGTCAGTCCTGGTTTTGTTAATGAAGATGTTGCCATCAAAATATCTTCCATCAACAGTAATGAAAAAAGAAAATGCAGAGTTCAGACTGAGAGACCACCCAAAAATGATATTTTATGGATACTAACCATTGGGTAATCTTGGGTGTCCATCACTGAGATCTCTATATCACAGTGATGAGAATGGCTCAGGCTTCGACTGATGCCCATGTTATGTGTCAATGGTGTTTGCCTGCTCTTTCAAATGAAAAACTCTCTATTTTGTACAGAGTTTTCACTACACAAACTTGACTGTAACTAAAACCGGATAAAGGTAAACAACTGGCTAGAAATCAAATGCACTTCACACGCAGACCCCAGGGAAGCACATCAGGAGAAATAAAAGAAAACGTGCATAGAGAGGCAGCTAAATTGCCGGAGGAAAGGATGAATCTATGTTTTTGAAATAAAAGCGTGGGTTTGAGGCTTTGACCCTTCTGGGCTTGCCAGGATGAAAACAGGGATTTATCATGAGTTCATTAGCATGTCAACAGGTGGATATACTTTACAATAGGGCTTAACGATTTGTGGAAAATATCTAATTGTGATTTTCTGACCAGTATTGTGATTGTGATTCAGTTGCAAATGTTTTCTCTCCAGGCCTTCATTTTCCCCAAGAAGACCACTGCATCCATTTTTTCTGACTTGAACAATAAATATAGTTTGCCAGGCTGCCAGTTCGCAAGCTCTGTGCTTTTAGGTTATATTTCCCCAATTACAACTTAAGACAATGTTTAATAATGAAAGACAGAATTAAAATCAGAGCTCTTGAAGTTTGAAAATTGCACTCTCACATTAAGATTTTGACATCTGATAAATTTTCAGCCCTACTTTTCATCAGATTTTTTTTTGTTGTAATTAAAAACATTTAAAAAAATTTTTTATAAGTACAAATTTATAGCAGCTTCAATAAGATAAATGGTGTGGATGAAAAAGTGATATGAATTAGACTCTATCCTCATAGCTACTTTTCTAGACAGCTGAAAAAGATATATTGCACAGTGGAAAGACATACATGGCAGGAAATCAGGTCAAGGTTTTTTTTGTGCTTCCTGTCCACAGAACAAATGTTTTCGTGACAGGGACTTTGAATTTCAAAGCTCTTCCCGTGTGATGGATTCCTAGCGGAACTGCGCTCCACACACACACACACATACACTGCATATTTATACACATATCTGAAATACATGTACACATTTACGCAGACTGACAGATTGTATGCCTCCGCACTCACTCTGTTTAGTCAGGACAAACACATGTTTGCATCTGTCTTCCTCTTCTGTTACAGTGAAATAGCATGTGTGAATAACTATGCATCAACAGTCACATGTATAGCATATTAAGATTCACACAAATCTGGACATGCAAAGTAAATGTGTAAATAAACCTAAATAGATTTGAATGCCATTGTCCAAGTGCTGAGATTTACCTATGACTGGTAGTATATACTCAGAATCAAGCTATTGTATGTTGACTGTCAGTATTTCAGTCAGCAAATGTCAATCTATAAAAAACAAAATTCAGATCCTAAAATCTAAATGGCTGAGTCATGTCAAAGTTGTTGAAAATACTTGATATACATAGACCTAGATAAAACAAGAACCTGGCTTTGCCCCTTGAATTCTGACCGGATGTTACCCCAAAATATCTGCCACGTTATTGGCTTCCACCTCACCGTGGGGCGCGTGTTGTGCCTTTAAGAGGAGTAGTTGTTCGCTACTGGCAGTCTGCTAAACAGCTGCCAACAAAATACCACCCCTACCCACCCGCCTCACCTACATTGCACTTTCATATTAAGAATATTTCTTGTCTGTCCCGTTTTGCCTTTAAGCAGAGAGTGTTGATATCACCGATCAGTGGACCAACTTTGATAAGCAAAAATGTGAATGTCCATGAAATGACTGCAATACACAATGATGTGAGACTTAATTATAGCATAAGAAGATGTTTTACACAGTCTTGTGTAGCTTATAATATTTGTTTAACAAAACTGACTACAAAGATTTCAATGCTATTTCATTTTACTAAATACCCTATTCTACACTTTAAAAATAATGGTGCCTAAAAGGGTTCTTGGGACAAAAATAAGAAGTACTTTTGGTTTGTTAAAGAACCTTATAAGGGAACCATTTTGTAAATGACATGCATGAATGTGAACCCGTAAAGTGTAAAGAAACACCACATGTTCATAAAAGTGCTATACCTAGCATTGCTATCCATGTAACAGACTTTCCCAGTTTTTAATATATGTTCTATGTCAATTCAACTTTTTTTTTCTTCATCATGCATGCCTGCTATACAGGTACAAGATCATTTGATCCATGCTACAAGTCAGACCTGAGCAGAATGACAAAGAATAAATATGAGACATGATTTCAATTGGAATTCTGTCAAGAGTGGACATGCCATGGAGCATGCATGGCTTACTTGACCCCAGTTCTTGAAGGCAACATTATCTTCAGCCTTTACTCTAGCAAAACTATAAGCCACAGTGTTCAATCAATATTCATTCGGATACATGTCATCTAGCCGCCTCTCCATGTTCATCCTGAGGATGCTGACACTTCGAATGGCTGAATACTCTTGACATTAGAGGTATGGGTATGAGAATTTGAGGAACATTGGATGTGAATGTTAAAGGGCCCATATTGTTCATTTTTCTCGTATTTTATTATCTCTCCCCTGAGATCTTTTTTGTTTTATGTATCAAAAGCCATGCCACTTATGTAACTGAGTTATTTTTACATGATCAGTTTCCAACCTCTTTTTATCTAAAAAAAACTGCTTTTTATTACTGTGCCTTTAAGGGTAATACATGTAAATGACCTCTGTGCTGCTGAGACAGCTGAAACACTCCTAATAACTTCAGTATGAATAGACAGAGCTAAAGTGTTGTGGTATGAGATTAATATATGTAAACATATTAGAACATTTCTGAAAATGAATGCTGGCTATACCTATGAGGTAATAACACATACAGTCAGCAGTAGAAGCAGCTTGGTTCATTCATGACAGACTGAACCAAAAAAGGGTCAATACTGGTAAAATATTGTGCTTCAGGCTGTAATGTCAAATGTGTCGGGATGAAATAGGTCCACATTTCCTTTAAGAAGTGCAAAGGTGCTCCATTTTTTCCTGCTACTGCTGAAAAAGAGAAAGAAAAGAAATGAATATGTCTCTTTGGAAACCAGCTTTCACTTCTGTTTTGTCCTCCTCACGGCTCTCGCAATTCTCCTTATGTTTAATTTCAGTGCATGAAATTTCAGTCCCTTGTGCTTGGGTTGGGATAGTGGTTGGGTGCAGTGGTTGGGATAGTGTAGTGGTTAACACCTCTGCCTTCTACACTATAGACTGGGTTTCAATCCCCACCTGGGCAAACACCCTACACTATACCAATAAGAGTCCTTGGGCAAGACTCCTAACACCGCCTCGGCCTACCTATGGAAAAATAATCAAATTGTAAGTCGCTCTGGATAAGAGCGTCAACCAAATGTTGTGCTTTGGTGTGATTTTCCTACAGTGAAAAAGCATGCTAAAGTGACTGGGTATCACCTCAGAGCAGCTAGCCCTGAATTATTTTAGAGTAAAATAGTTCCCCTCATCCCCACCTATGGCCAGGAAGCTGGAGACGAGGCACACATGTATATTCCAGGAACATATTGGTTCAAATTTAGGTTTTTCCATTTTCCAGCTTTCAAAAGCCGGTACAACTGCTAAAAGTAATCTTAAACCAAGAACTTAAACCAAGATAAACTTAATTATCATATCAGATAAAATAAAGACATAAAGTTAAGTTTTTTCATTGAAACACTGCAGTGAAAATGAATGTCCTGGTGCATGCTCAAAGAATTAGCTGCAAGCTGTCCAGTTAATGATAAAGTTATCGGAGCGGGAAGATCAGTTTAAAATAGAATTTAAATCTAAAAGCACTTGAACTGATTTATTTACAACACAGGTTTGACAATATCAACAACGACATCAGGAGCTTATAGTCTGCCAGTAGTTTATAACAAAATATGTAGAGGTATGCACTAACTCAGCATTAAATGTTTTATTCCAAAATAACTGATTCTAATTCATTTAACTAATTCATTTTTCAGCTTAATTTCTATATGTGCTATGAAGTGAACAGTACATTTTGAAAAACAGAAAATGTATGTATAGTATACAGCACAAAGTATTTTTATTTTTAAAAAATCCATGACATGGGTCCTTTCAATACTGAGCTTGACAAGTTGCTTCTCTTTCTGCATTTAAGACCCTCTGTCTGATTTTTTTACTCACAGCCCAGCAGCATTTGAAAGGCTTATATTCAAATCTGCTGTTGCACTCCCTCCCCACCCCATCAGTCTCACCTTTTCTCTGACAGACTCAGCTGAAGCCCCAGGCGCATGCTGCCAGCTACTGCTGTTTCTTTCCTTCTTTTCTCTCTCAACTCTTCCCTTTCTCCCTTTTTCCTCCCTCTCTTCCTCCTAAAGCCTCTCTGACTCTCTTTTCTCCCTGTTTGTGGAGGCTGCAGGCTGTGCCCAGCCGCCCACAGCTGGCTACGCGTGTGTGAAGGGATTAGAAGGGAGAGTGGGCCCTTATCGATTTCTGGAGCTGCAAGATGACAACTCAGGTATCAGCTCCGCCTGTTTACAGCTCATTCCCAGCAAGCCTCCCCACACTGAGCCCTGGTCAACAAATAGTTTGTTGTTTTTGTGTGTACACTTGCACAAGTGTGTTTCACCATACAGATGATCTACGTACCCTAAAGATTAAAGCGACGGTTATGTTGTCATGTTGTTCTGTAATTCTCAATAACACAAACAAACGTACAGACAAAATGAAAGCTTCAACATGGCTCCTAATCATGTTTGTAGATCAAGTAAGTAAGTTTGTTTACCATCAGTTAAAGGGACGTTCCACTGACTTTTCAAAATTTCTGATCTAACAAAATTAAATAGTTGAGATGTAAAACCAAGTCAGTCGGAGTGGTTTGATGTGAAATGCTCTGTTTGAGAAACTTACCAAATAAGAACTGTCCACAGAACTGTGCACCATAATCAGACATTGGGAATGATTAATTCCTCCTAAAGTTAATGTATGATAATAGTTATGAATATGACGCCTGACAACTGAGATAAGATTTTGGGCCAAAATGCATTTTCAAAAACACACCAGGCGGTTATAAGACACAATAGTGAAACTTTTTTTCACCCTATTTCACCACTATCAACATTACATGTACTCGCTGTTATTAGCTGGTTATTTTCGATTGCAAATAAAATGGCTATATTTGTATTGTAAGCATAGCATCCCCTGGTTACTATTACCACCACTGTAAAGGAAGTTTGAGTCAGTAATTTCTCTGATGCAGTGTTGCCAACTCCTCAGTAAGAAAAGTAGCTATTGGCTGTTCTAAAAGTCGCTAAAAGTCGCTGAATGACGCCATCACCTAATTTGCATAATGGTCCATTTGCGTGTATTTGATGCTGTAGAATAAAGGAATAACGTTGTGGGAGAGAAAAAAGTGAGTAAAAAGCACCCTGAACATGTTAGAACTACAAATTAACTCTGAATAATTGAACTTCTTCTGTTGATTTTTTTTTTGCCTTTGAAATAGGCCGCCACTTCTCAAAATAACTTCATGACTTTAATGCTTTGTCTAGACCCACATTGCATAAATCATTTTTACGTAAATTACATAAATCAATTTTCTCCTGTGTTCTTAAATGTTAGCATATCAAATGTAATCAAAAGACTGTTGTGTGGGGTGGAGCTGCTACTCTACATTCAAACCTCCTTTACCCGGGCTTGGGATGGCAAAGTGACCTTAAAAAAGACACTTTATTTTAACAATTTAATTTTTAAAATTTTATATTTACAGAGTCTCCAAAAGTCTCCAATAACACCAGAAAAAATCGCTAGATTTGTCGCTAGTTGCTTTTAAAAAGTCGCTAGAGGGGTCTGAAAAGTCGCTAAGTCTCTATGATGCAAAACATTCTGAATGGCTTCGTTTACATGCCAAATCCTCTTTAAGAATTCATAGATTGGCTGGTTGGTTAGTGTAGTGGTTAACACCTTTGCCTTCTATGCGGGGGTTCAATCCCCCAGCAAGGCAAATACCCTACACTATACCAATAAGGGTCCTTGGGCAAGACTCCTAACACCACCTTTGCCTTCCTTTGTAAAATGATTTAATTGTAAGTCGCTCTGGATAAGAGCGTCAGCAAAATGCCATAAATGTAAATGTAGATTGAGAACATAGATTGAGGCAAGTGTCTGATGAATTAGGCCAGAAACATGCTCAGTATGTGAACACAAATGACGATGCCCGGCCAACGCTCCTGTTGTACAAACTAAACTTCTGCCCACATTGAAAATGCAGCTTATGGTTGCATTTAGCAATGCTTTGTAACACGTTTTAGAAAGCAATGATGCACAATACCATGTTTGTGTTGTTCAAAGCTTTGGCATTCTTGTACTTCTGCAAAGTATGTTTCTGACCTTGTGCTGCTGTTGGCAAAAATGCTAACTGGTGGAGCAATGACTTCCATTATTTCTTAGTTTCATTGGCCTTGTAGCTCCAGCAAAAAAAAACTAAAGAAGCGAACTTCAGATACCATTACTGTCTTGGCTGATGGATTACACTTCAGGTAAATGGAATATAGAATAAATTTGTTCTTTCTTTTTTCTATAAATTTTAGCACTGTTATCTGTTCATTAAAGATTTATGTTTTTCCAGAACAATCTGCCTCTGAGCCTCTGAGTGATGGTGATTTGCACATTTGTGAGGTGAAAGTGTGTGTGTGTGTGTGTGTGTGTGTGTGTGTGAGGGAGTGTGTATACCATGAGTGCGTGTGTATAAGGGAATGTCCTGTCAGATTGGATTGGGTGTGTGAGAGTGCGCGTGAGGGCGAGTGGTGGCAGAGGTGAGTGACACACTTCGTTGTGTGCTGAGTGGCCCCAGCAGAAGCTCCCAAAGACACATCCCAGATCCAGCAGGTGGATCAGTTGTGGCAGTGCTGGCAGGGAGAGTAACTCACTCATTGGGTCAACACACACTCCTTAGAGCAGCTTATGTCAGCCCCCCAGCATGCACACACACCTAAAGACACCTCTCACTGTCTGAAGTGCTACAGCATCACCTGATCCGCAAGGCCCCTCCGGCAAAGATGTGATAAATAAGCAACACTGCTGGCTGTGCTTCTGTTTTTATCTATCTATCAGTTACTAAATAAAGTTTAAATCAAACTGAGTGCTGCTGGCTTGTGTGGGTTGTTTTTATCTTCTTCATGGTAAAATATAGAAAGCTGAGCCTATGAGAAAATATTTTCTTTCAGAAATACAGTAATGCTTATTCCTAAAAGAAAGGTGCCAAACAGGGTTCTTTGAACCAATGCCACATTACAAGGGTGCCCAATCGGGTGGGCTGCGGGACAAAAAAAATAATATACCAATAAAGAGGCTAGCCAGGTTTCAAACCTATCAGAGCTGCAAGAAACAAAATTTGGTATCTTTCTTTTTAATAGAGTTAATCTAGAACTAAATCATGTAAATGGAAATTCTCCACAAGAATTTCTTCCCATCAGAGGTTTGTTTCACCTGATAAGTGAGAGGAGAAGCACTGCGTCAAAATGCCAGAAAGGATGACATATATCCAAGCTTTTTACAAGAAAATCTTGTGTCTTAATTTTCTTCGTTGCTGGTTTTCTTCATTGCTGTCCTCTTTTTTTTTCTTCAACTCTGTCTTTCTTTTGCACTCTCTCTCTCTGTTGGTCTCATTGGCATTCTGAACACCCTCTGTCAGTCTTATTAGGAATATCTCTTTGGTGCAGTTAATTTTGCCAATTTCTGTCTTGCCTTTGTTCACCAAACGGCCAAGCAAGTGCCGTCCACTGAGAAGCTTTTATTCTACAATCACGTCTCACAGAACGCTCTCTCCTTTCTTTTTTCTTTCTCCCTCTCTTCTGACTTCTTTCTCTCTCACTTTCAACTCTCTTCTCTCCTTTTTCATCACTCTCTCCCTTTCCTTCTCGTTTCCATCTCATACTTTTTCAGTCTTTTCTCCTCTCTCCACTTCTAAAATCCTTTCTTTTCACTCTCCCATCTCTCCTCTCTATCTCCTCCTTTCCCTCTTTTTCATCACTCTCTCCCTACTTCTCTTTTATCTCCCTTTCTTCCTTTTATCACCCTCTCCCTCTTTCTTTCTCACTCCCAACTCATTTCACTTTTTCTTTCTCCTTTCTTATCTCTCCCATCTCTCACTTTCTCTCTCTCCTTTTTTCCCAACTCTATCTCCCTTTGTTTCTTTTATTGCCCTTTGTTCTTTCTTAGCCACTATCTGCTTCTCTTTCCCCACTTCCATCTTACTTTCACCCTTTCTCTCTTGTTCTTTTACTGATCCTTCTATCTCTCACCCCCCTCTCATTATCTTTTTCTTTTCCATGACCTCTACCATCGCTCTCTTTCTATGTCTTTATTTTCTTTCTTTTTTCTTCTCTTTCTCTTTCTCTCTCTCTCCTGCTGACTTTATCAACAGTGTGTTTCTTTGAAGGACTGTAACAGGACTGAAGGCAGATTAAAGCAGAGAGTGCAAGAGAGGGGATGAGAAAAAGAGAGACGGAAAGACAGAGTGCATGAGAGAGAGCATGTGTGTGAGTGCATGTGAGAAAGGGAGCGCATGTGTGTAGGTGTGTGTGTGTGTGTTAGAGGGAGACGCTCCACTGGTTGGCTGACAAACAGAGGGGTCCCTCCAGAGCAGGGCGGAGGAGAAGAAGAGCAAAAAAGAAAGAGTGGTGCAGAAAGAGGAGGAGAGTTTGATGTGGCTAGCTGTGCCCAACCAGGCCCCCCCAACACACACACAAAAATCTATGCTTGCTCTTTTAGTATTCCTTCCATCCTCTTCAGAAGCCTCCAAAGAGGCACACACAGACAAACCGGACAGCGGGCGAGCGAGGCCTGGTCCGGGTGAGAGAGCGAGAGCTGCAGGCTGGGGGGGATTTTTTTAGAAAGGCGGCGTGTTTGCTCGAGGCTGTCAGAAGTGACAGCAGGCCGAACGACTTAAAACCTCACCAGGGACTTTAGATGGACAAGCCGTGCCTTCTGTCCTGTCTCTCCTCTCTCGCTGTTCTCTCCTTTCACCTGCAATACAGAGGCGAGTTCAGTCCAGCTACACACATCTGTTTCATATGCAGTGCACTTGCTGTACAGGTGGAACAGATGACACTACTGTTTGAGAATGTGAGAGCGACTCAGTGGCGGACTAAAGTGATGTCGGAAGCCCATAATCACTCGTTGACATTGTGCACACAGCACACTGACTACATTATTACACACTTGCATCAAATTCTGTTAAGTAGTTATGTAATCTCAAACAGACCTGCTTATGTGATTTCTCTATGTGGTTATGTATGATATACTGCAGATGGAAGTACAGTAGTAAAGAAGTAGGAAACATATATTTAAAAGAAAACTGTACAGAAGCTTCAATAAATGAATATAACATTTTTTCTGTATTTGTGGTCCACACTTTGTTTTTACCACAGCTTCCATTCTTTTCTGGAGATTTGCTTTTAGTTTTTAAAAGACCTGCAGGGAAGGTTTACACACCTCCAAATTTAATTCTTAGAAGTTGCTGGCATTTTTTGTTTTCAATGATCCAATTAATCCCAAATACATTCAATATTGTTGAAGTCTGGGTTGGCCGGTCCACTGTTCTGAGAACACCAGCAGATTTTCTGGTTTGCACTTTTTCCTAGTTACAGCTTCTTCACAGATAACAGACGGACAAAAACACCTTTGGTCTTAAGAAATCTTAAGATCCTAAGAAAGACTGGAGCTTGATTTTCTCCTGTCTTTCAGAGTTGAATGATATGAGTGCTGTCCTTATGCTAATGGATATATTATATCTAAATTCCTCAGAAAATAACTTTTGCTCCAGCGCAAAACTACAGAAGCAAAGTTTGGAAACCAAATGTCTTGGTTGTGTAAATTTGATTTCTGGCTGATCATTCTAAGCTCATCTTACTTCATCTGACTAATTTATCTTGTCCTCCTATGTTTCACTCCACAAACGCAACGATTTTATCCCTAAACTCCTCACCCCACACAAGCCCCCTCCCCCCTCCACTCCGTCACCTTGAGCCTTGCCGTCATGCTTCTGTGATCACTTTAAAGGTCACAGAGTGTAGCCACTGTCATTACCTGTCACTCTCCTTCGCTCCCTCATTCCCTCCCTCCCTCCTCAGCCTGCTCTCTGCCATGCATCTTAGCCCTCCACTCTGGAAGACAGATCAAAGTGCCATCTTTAGTTGGATCTTGAAGGTTACGAGCAGATAGGAGTGATCTCACAGCAATAGCAGCCACAGGAGATATGGGAAACATCAGGTGATACAGGGGTCTGTTGAGGGATTTGGTGTAGCAGGCAGTGTAAGTACCTGAGAATTAGTGCAAGTATCACTCAGTCTGAGGATGGGCATTCACTTCTAGTCTGATCTTTTAAAAATTAAGCAGACAAAAGGTTTTTAGAAGATTGTTTCAATATGTATGTGTGGGTGTAAGGTTCTGTATCATGACTTTATATCCTGGAAGCTTTATGTTATGGAAATCCACAGAGACATTCTTCAGGGAACCAAAAGTTGTTTTCCTATGGCAGTGGCATATGGCTTTGACAGCAAGTCTACATTTTATACAACTCTATAGAAAGTCAAAGGTAAATAAGTGATAAAGCAAAATGAGACTCTAGCAACTGTCAAAGACCTGGTAGATAACCAAAACTCTCACCATTGGATAAACAGCACAAGGTTTTCATGTTTGAGAAAATCAAGCTTCACTCTTGCTTCAGATTTCAAAAAAAAAATCCACAGGTGTTTCTGTCCATCCTTTCACTGTGAGAAGACAACGTTATGGGTCTGAAAACTTGTGTATAAAACTACTGGTGTTTTCAGACATATGAAAAGTTTAAAGCCCCTAAAAACTACCTCACATAAAGTTTTTATATGGCTCTGAATATGCTGCTTGGTGTCTGAGGCATTTTTTTACTACAGTTTTACATACATGGCCTAAAACATTAGGCTAAAGCATTAGGAATTTAAATTCAGGCCAAAATAGTACCTAAGAAACCTTATTTTTTATTTTTCTATTATTTTTCAGATTCAGATTACTAACATTACATGTAAAAACTCAGATGACACATATAGGTTCACTGGTGGTTTGGGATAGTAAACAAAATAGCTATATTAGTGTTGTAGGCACATTTGACCACATAACATTTGTATTGTGAACACTGAAGCAAGACGATGCATCTTTGACAGCTATGATGGACCACCTTTAATCAGCTGCGTCATTACAGCAGAGATGGATGTATCTTATTTTTCCTCTTCTCTCTTGTTTGTTTGCAGGAGAGATCCTTGTCATCTAAACGTTCATAAGAGCAAATGTACACGAACAAGGACTTGTGGGACAAGAGACACAGAGACAGACTGATGTGGTAAATGTGTCTGCTGTCACAAAATCTGACACATGGCAATGGCATATATAAACGGCCATATGTCTCACTGTCTAAGGGAACATGGCCTGAAAGAGTTTGTTTACATCTATACAACAGAATTTTTTTAACGAATTTACAAAAAGCACTAGTTTAATTGTTTTTAATGTAATTTTAATAGATTTTTTTCTGCACTATGGTTTTAACTATGGTAATGCTAATAAATAAGCATTCGATACTGAAAATACTAATGCTATTCCATCAGATTTGTGATGAAATAAGTGAGTTAGCTACTTTGACCATTTGCTTATGTGAAGATAATTATGGACAGGTGGTCATAATGTTGGAGTAAAAGACCTTGCCTTAGTGATCGTCTGGGGCTGCCTGGGACTTGATTATAAAGTGAAAAGGAATAAATAGACTTTCAGAATAAAAAAAAAAGAACACTGACACTGCAATTGTAGCTTTTAGGCTCCTTTTAGCGTGTCTAATGGAATGTCCATTAAGCACTGATAGGATATTCACCGGGCCAGTTGTCCCTTGACATTCCAAAGGCAAATGTCATTCCCTTGAAGTAGGAATATCAATTTAACCCTTAGAACCCTAGACTTATTATTCAGTTATTAATCTTAAGACTTATTATTCAGGATCTACTGTGCATTATTCAGTAACTTCTGTGGAACTAATAAGTAAGTTACGTATTTATGAGAGTGAGGGATTGAAGTGTGATCTCACATACTAGCCCTTAAAGCCCCTTAAAGGGGTTAAAAGGGATAAATAATAATAATTGGGATTAAATTGACCATCAAGCACAAGGCTTTATCAGTTCACCTGATGTGCCTGAAAAGGTGGTAAAGACAGCACTACATTAAGGAGATGGCAAACACAGGTGTATCTTTTTTATCAGCTCTGAGGTCTGGACTAATCAACGGCAAACTTTAATCAGATATGATCAATTATTCATGGCCTGAGGCCTAGCGAGAATGTCTCTCATACAGACAGCCCAAGATGAATAATTCAAACATCATTTACACAAAACCAAGTGCCTTTCGGATGCCACATGACTGCATTAGAAATATTATGCAACAAAGGATGTTAATTAGTTCAGAACAAAATTTATTTATCTAGCTGCATTAAATGAATAGAAACTGGTAAAATCAATTAATAAATTAATCTTATATAGTACCATGCAAAAGTCAGTGAATTTTCCCTCAAAACAGCCATTAAGTGCATGTTATTCATTTTTCAGGAGACATTTCTGAGTAGATCAGACATAAGATTATCCACTTACATAAGGAAAGTGAAAATCTAAGGAAAGCAAGTGAAGAAACAAGAATTTCCAAAATTGGAGTTGGAAATTATTATAAAATAAATAGAGAAAATGGGACTCATAACATCTGTGTAAGACCTGATAGACCACAAAAAAGTTTTACCATCAGACAAACAGCATAAACAGCAGTTTTCTTCTTTGAAAGAGAGGAGAAAATCAAGTTCCATTCTTACTTCAGATCTGAAACAAATCCACAAGTGTTTCTGTTCATCCTTCTGTGAGAAGACATGTCAACTCTATGGGTCTGAAAGGATGTGTAGCTGCGAAGAATGCCAGTATTGAAAACAGAAATCAGACAAAAAGGGAGAAATTTTTGAAATCAAACAAAGAAGCTGCTCGTGTTCTCAGGACAATGGTGCGGCCACCCAGAAGGCTTAAATGGGATTGTGAGAAGCAGACACTACGACCAACTTGTAACACTAAACTTGGGAGGTGTGCAAAAATAACCCTGCAGATTTTTTTGAAAAACTAAAAGAACGGATTGCTCCACTAAATACAAAGAGTGGACACAAAATACTGAACTACTGAAAAAATATATTTAGCTGGTGACGTTTCTGTTTAATTGTGTTTTAAATGTATGTTTTCTGCATTTTTCCTCATGTTAAAAAACAAATAGCTAGTATTTAATCGCCATTTAGACTAGAAATGACTGTTACACAGTATCTTTTCAACAAAAGATAGATTTGCCCCAGCAACTGATCAGTCATAGTGATTGCTTATGGCATATGATGCATTGGAATATAGATCATAAACTCATAAACCCTTATGTGGAAAGCTGGGATGTTTTATAGAGACATCAACAATAAGTAGATAAATATATCAACAAGACTTGTATTACATTCATAAATTTAATACGATTCTAGTAAGTGCACTATGTTACTTTACAAGAGGGGCAAGAGATAAGGGTGGGGCAGTCAGAATGACGGAAAAAGCATAATTGCTTAGTGTAACAATCTATCTAAGGTACGACACTGTGACTGGGGCAGTACCCTTTTTGTTACTGTGGTGGTACCCTCAGGGGTACATCTCGGTACCTTTAGTCAGGGAACATAACTGTACCATAATCCATTGAAATGATATTTTCTAAGTTGTACTGACTCCACACACCCTGTCTCGCTTGCAGGCTTTTTGTTTCATTGTTCTGTTTTACAACATTAGTTTATAAAAAGATACAAATATCTACTTTTCCACTAGGAAAAACTTATTTAAGGTACGCAGTTGGACATTAAAACTGCTGTTGCACCTTTGAGGGTACACTTACATTGTTTGTACCTTGATGAACGAATCATGTACCTGCATGGTACCTTTATTTGTAACAGTGCACAATCCCTGACAGCCAGCAACCACAAGTCATCAAACAATCTCTAAATATTTTTTTAAAAAACATTCATCTGTTGTCCTTTCCTTTTTTGTGCTCTTTTTCTGTCCAGTTCAGTTACTAATGAGGAGCACTCAAAATGCAGTTTATTAAGAAACAGGTAACGCATACCTAAGACAAAGCCTTATTATATGTCAAGAAGCGAGTTCACAGAACATGAAATAAATTCTGCTAAGTCCAATCAGAAGTGCTCAGTGAAAATGCAATTGCAGTGCAGCATAATTTAGAAATCATGGAGTGCCTGTGGTCATATTATGGACTGAAAAAAAGAATGCTGACTTTCAAATGTGTACATTGTTTTAAGATAAGATAAGATAATCCTTTATTAGTCCCACAGCGGGGAAATTCACAGTATTACAGCAGCAGAGTAATAGAAGTAAGGCACTCAGTAATAGAAACAGGAAACAGTATAAACATTATAAATAATAAAAATTAAAGTTAAATCTCTAGACTATTTACAACAAAATAAGTTTTGACATGAAAAAAATAAAAAGAGTAAAAAAAAGTAAACTGAAAGTCAACTGAAAGTGTGCTGATGTAATATATTTTATGCATATGTATGTTTACATTATACTATGCAAACTATTCATGCAAGATATGTCACTAGATGTGGATGGTCAGTGATTTTACACTGAAGAAAGTGATGCGATGTACCTGATACAAATGTGTCCATAATTTCTACATCATTAAACTGTCAACCCAATTAGAGCCCAAAGTAAATAAACTGAGCAACAAAATTGTAATGTAACACATTATAGAAATACATCTGGAAATTATACATTTGAATCAAGTAAATTCGTAGCGTCACTTGTTTCAGGGCATAGAAGAGCTTGTAGTTTGTGGTAATTTGGCATGCAGTACTTTATAGCAAGGCTGCATCATTTTCATGTGAACTAATGGAATCATGTTTATATGGACCAGAAGAAAAAGCAGAGAGAATGGAACGATTGTTCGCTCTACAACACAGCAGTCCTGCATTTGCAGAGAAGAGTTGTAATGAGGGAACACAGTATTGATATCTCCATGGGAACGTCCCAGGGCATCACTAACAAACCTACTCTTGTGTTTTGTAGCATTTCGCTTAATGCTCAGATTAACAAACACAGTTACAAAACACACATTAACAAACACAAGGCAAGGCAGTAATGAATTACTTATTTGAAAATGCAGAGTCCAATGGATAATTAAGGGGAACAAGACACAAAGTGAAAACCACTGAAAGTCAAGAAGGATATGAATTTGAGTGAGGGATTTAATTACTCTTTCTGCCAGAACGCTGATTCACAACCAAGCAGATGCAGTGAACCAAAGCAGACAGAGAAGGAGTCAAGTGTGCGGGTAACCATTCAGTTTCAAAGCTGTACAAATAGCTTAAGCATTTTCTTTCTTTTGCAACTTATTAATGAAGGGCTATGAGCAGTTTATACTGATAACAACAATTCAGAGGAACCTTTAAGAGTATTAGATTGGTGTTTTAAGTGTTTGTCACTTGGCATGTCTCCTGCGGAGCACGCACCCTTGTCATGTTCCTGTCACATCTGAAGTTAAGAAGAAAGATGAGTCCTCTTTAAGGATGACACTGTGTCCTGCTGTGACTGATAGAAAGGTAGAAAGTGTCTGTAACACTACAGAAATCAATCTCTTTCCCTGTCTCTCTCTGTCTCTAGCTCTTTC
This sequence comes from Pygocentrus nattereri, assembly GCF_015220715.1. NCBI lineage: Eukaryota > Metazoa > Chordata > Actinopteri > Characiformes > Serrasalmidae > Pygocentrus > Pygocentrus nattereri. The sequence goes on along the minus strand of NC_051219.1, from coordinate 32,601,663 downwards.
TGTCTCGTCCATATTCCATCCACCAGCTTGATACTTGCCTCAATGGCCATGTTTCTATGCTGGGATTTTCGCCTTTCTGATGGCAGATTCTGAACTAAATGTTCATATGAAACATAAACTCTGCAATCGAACAAAAATATCCATGTGCATTACATATAATTCCAACAAGATTTGCTAAGGATCTGGCAAAAATTTAGATCAGAAAAATGTTTCAGAGATTTTTACTTTTAACACCTTACTAATGATGGACACCTCCTTTGATAAGGCAAAATTTCACTGAGATTAAGCTCAGATTACTCTCTTGCTTAAAGTATTTTTTTCAAGCAACATATAAATTTGATTATTATTATTATTATCATTATTATTATTATTCTATATTTTTTTTACCTAATTTTGTTCCCAATTTTATACCTGGCCAATCACCAGTCTCTAGCTCAGTCTTTACCTGTGTCATGATGCTATCAAGCTTTAAGGATGAAGGCTAGCACATGCTCCCTCCAAGTCAAGTCAAGCCATCTTCGCAAACTGCTGCAAACACAATGTCTCTGGACACCTTAAGAGGTGAATACTAACTGGTAACTGTGTTATGTCCGCTAACAGACGCTCGAGTTGGCTAGCATTGTACTGAGTGAGAGGAGAGGCCATCCTGTCCGATCAGAGAGAGAGCGAGGAAAAGTATGATCTTATGCATACTTTAAAAAAATGGTTACTCCACTCCATCCCATTTTGGGATGATTAGTCTACATATACACTTGTCAATGTTTCATTAATAGTCACAATAGCTTAGAGGTCTTTTCATTTTAATATACAGTTCCTCAGTAAACATGCTCAGTGTAGAACAATGTAAACTATAATTCTGCCTGTCAATCATACCTTTTCTGTTATTTTCTCCTCCTCTACAATTTCCTCCCATAGTTTGTTGCAGCTGGAGCGTGTGCCTCCATTCCTCTGCTGTACCATGCTCCTCTTTGTGACTGACTGTATGAGAGTGTGTGTACAGCAATGCATTATTCTCCGATGGGCAACTGTGGGTAAACGTTGTGTTGCTGTTTTTTGTGTGTGTTATGACACTGTTTGGACTGTGAGACTGATTTCCATCCCCTGTGAGGGCTTTGCCTTCGTCTGCCTGGAATCAGGAGCGGTAAATAAGTGGTAATGGGAGCGAATGGGAGGGAGCTGGGGAGAGCTTTCTGTCATCACTTTAGAAGGTTGTGACCCCAGAGCCCAGTGACACTGAGCTGCTAAATAATTCAGCCGGTATCTCGCGCAGGGCCTCTGGAGGAGCCGCGGCTGTGATTGCTTGGAGCTGACTGACTGACATTTGCACATGAAAATGGGCTTGGTTTTCCCCCAAACAGCAGCACAGCTTAAGGAAAACAGTGCAGGGCCTCAAAGGAGGGGGCCAGTGTGAGGACGAGAGGGACAGAGGCACAGGGATGACAGCACACTCACCTGACAAAGCCTCCAGGCAGCTTGTGAGAACAGGCCCTGAAAAAGTGCAACACAGATCATTCAGATTCAGAATCAGAAGCACATTCAAGGAATTTGTTCTGGTAAGTGCACACATGTTAAATATGTAACATACTAAACAGACTAAGCAAGCATGCTAGACTATTAACAGATGTTAAAAAACATTAAATAAAATAACTACTCATGTAATTAAAATAAATTATAGATATAATAATGGTAAAACTATTTCCAGAGAGATTTGCATGCTTTTATGAACAGTTTATCAATTCATGGAAATATTAATTAAATTAAAAATGACTTTCCTTTAATTGCAATTGCCACTTTACACTTGCTAATAATTAACAATTGTTGTGTGTTTAGTGCTAATAGTGTGTTTCATGTTAAGCATGCAAGACTAATACAAATGTTCAAGGTAAAGATGAAATATACAAAAGGATAAACTTAAAACAAAATATAGCCTTGATAAAGTTCCCTGAGACAAGACACATGTAGCCTGCCATAATAAACAGTTTTACAGTTCACATAATTGTTAATGACATTAGATCATTTAATTTCATTAAATGTAGGCTCATATTTGTTTCTGTCATATTTGCTCATATTTTTTTTAGAAGCTCTTTGTACAAGCTCTTTCTGGGCTTCTGAGTTTCTAGGCTTTTTATTATTCATAACAGTTTTGGTTGTATTTTTTTCTTTAGCGTAGCTTATTGTGAAAATAATAAAACAAAAAATGTTAGGAAGTTCTCTTTTAGATTTGCTTTAAAAATGCAGCCAGTGTGAATTCCATCCTGACATGTCCTCAGGCTTATGTTCATTCAAGCTAAATACTGGTTTATGTAAATGAACATAGTTTGTAATCTGATAATGTAGTACCCTTTTGGGTGAGGCTATGCAAAATTAAAGGGACTACTGGCAATATATGCTTTAATTACTTACGAGAAATCTCTAGGAATTTAGACTGTCATGATAATAAGGCCACGTCCAATTAGTTAATCCTCTGAGCCAACACAGTCAATATTCAGGTTACTCAAGGTGAAGGAAAGGCTGTGTATTTGATGTTTGTATTTATGTAGGTGTATTTCAAAGCTGCATGGGGAAAAAAAACAGTTTAGAGCTTAATTTTGTATGTTAGCTTAATTTTCTGTGTTACTATACATGCTATATTACATGCTAGCATTGGGCTTTTAAAACAGCTTTATAAATGACTTCAAAATTGTTACATTTATTAACTGAATAAACTAACAGTCAGACTTTAGGGTGTAACTGTACATATATGCCATTTGGGGAGCTATCATCTCCCTTTAAAGCTGGGAATTTAATTGCACTGCTTCAACGTATAACTGTAATAGCCTTAATAAAACAGTAAGAATCCTGATGGTTAGCAGGTCAGTGGACAACAATCATTTATTTAATTAAAAACTGCCAGTCAATTGCTATTACACTGCTGTTACATGCTTCATGAAATGTATTTCTGGTGCTGCTTTTCTTGTCAATAATTTTTAAAAGTCTCCAAATGTGTGAATAAACAAGTGATGTACAAATATGAAAACTTAAGTATATATACCGTTCTATAGAAAAGTCAGAGAGCACTCTTTCATTTGTTTATTTCCCAGTAAAAACAACACAATTATTAATTTTTAGTGTCAGAAAAAAAGCAGAAAACAGATGTAACCAAAAATATACAAAAGCCTAACAATTAAACATAATAACAAATTTGTCAGTGTGTAGGGTGTCCACCCTTTGTCATAATTACAGTTTTCATTCTTTTTGGGGAACTTGCTTTCAGTTTTTCAAAAAAAATCTGCAAGGATATTTTTCCACCCCTTCAAAGTGCAGAGTTAGAAGTTGGTTGCACTTTCTTTTTCTTATAATCTAAGTAATTCCAAATACATTGTTATGTTGAGGTCTGGGCTCTCTTGTTATAAGCAAAATCTGTCCATTTTTCCATTTTCTTTTTTTTCAGCAAAAGCTTCTTAAAAGCTACACAACCCTGAGTTCCCTGAGTTTTCCTTTTTGTTTTCCTTATTTTCCTTTTACTTTCCCTTTCATAATGCACATACTTTTCCTTTTATCTAATTTCTTCAAAAATGTCTCCTGCAAAATAAATAACTTAATGGTCATCTTGCTTGAAATGTATATTTATATATATATATATATATATATATATATATATATATATATATATATATACACACACACACACACACACATATATATATACATATATATATCCATCCATCCATCCATCCATTTTCTAAGCCGCTTCTCCGTCAGGGTCGCGGGGGGATGCTGGAGCCTATCCCAGCAGTCTTCGGGCGGAAGGCAGGATACACCCTGGACAGGTCGCCAGTCCATCGCAGTACATATATATATATATATATATATATATATATATATATATATATATATATATATATATACACACACACACACACACACACACACACACACACACACACACACATATATATATATATATATATATATATATATATATATACTTTTTTTCAAGTCATTTGTGACGATTTCTTTTGTTCCATTTATCATAAAATTTATACACAATGTAAAGGACAATGAAAACTGAAACACTACAAAAGTGGACATACAAGGTTTTATTCTGACAGCAGCAATATGTTGTTCATTTTCAGGCATTTTCATGACCAAGTTAGTGGTCAATTATTTGTTTTGCAGAAAATATTTGTGAGTTTCGTATTTAGAGTGTATACCTTTTCTTTACTCTCCTTAATTCAATACATATTAGCAAAAATCCTGACAAAAATAAATAACATACGGCACTCACATTTCAGTGAAAAGCTTTTGTTTAATCTCTAAACCCTCACAGAAAATGAATGTGGACTTAAAGAGGAGGAGCAGTGGGGCTGCACGCTCTCAGTATGCTTGACCATATCTCTCAGCTTGAGAGGGAGGAAAGCAAGGGATAAGTGGACAGCGAAGGGGGAAAGGGGGAGGGAGAGGGAACGAGACGACAGCGAGGGTGGAGCGCAAGACAGATGACAAATTGTGATTAATAAATGTGGTCCGGGACGGCAGTGTGGAACGATGCTTATTAATAGAGAGAATTAGAGTGGCTGTGCAACTCAATCTGCACACTGTCACTCTGCATCAGGCGCCATAATCAGAGCCTAATGAAACAGCACGGCAGCTTCTTCTCTCCTTCCTCCTCTTTCTTTTCCTCTCTCACTCTTTTGCTCTCTCTCTTTCTCACTTCCTGGACCCAGTTACCTTCACCCTTCCTTACAATTAAATTCACACATGAACACATACACATGCACGTCCACGCATGCAGACAGAAATCTTTATGAAGATTTTACTGCACTTCAGCTCAGGAGGACTTTAGTATTCCCATGTCTCCTGCAAGCACTAAACCTTAATCTCGAATGTGTCTGGGGTTTGTGGACTGCATAACACAAATATCCAAGGTCATATATCTCAAGTTATCCTCATGTCTTTGGTTGTAGCATCTACATAATAAGACTATAAAACAGAAGATACTATACCAGAAGATACTATAAGCTTGAGGATAGGAGTAAGAACTTAATGACTAAATGATGTCATGGGCATTATCATGGGCATTATGTTTCACTATTGCTGCACTATAAAAGTGTCATGTTTCTTCCCCAGCTTCACAGATCAAGCTACGCACACATGTCTTTGAGTGTTTTTCTTGGTCTAATACATCTGATTGCACTTATTAAAGGAATATTCCGTTGTTTTTCAACCAAATCTTTACCACATCTGGACTGTAGCATTGATTACAACAGACAATTTTTCTTTGTCTCTTAAAAAGAACAAAAACAGTTTTGATTTCTTGTTATAGAGTCAAACATTACAAATGTTTATTAATGGAATTCAGCATCTGGCTTCTATTTGTCTGTTTAATATGATTATGACAATGTTGTTATTCTTGTGAGATTCTTCTTGCTATTGGAGGAATATTAAAATGCATTCTATGTGCAGTTTAATAATAGAAAAAACAAAATGTTTAACTCTATACTCATAAGCTATTTGATATGACATTTAAATTATTAAATTAAATTGGTGATATCATGAATGTCAACAATATAGCATTCAAAACAAATCATACTTGTTAATACAATCAACAAAACCATGCTTCAACTTAAAGAACAGGTTCCACACAGTTCACTGGCTAATCTAGGCAATGTTAACAAACTAGATAGATAGATAGATAGATAGATAGATAGATAGATAGATAGATAGATAGATAGATAGATAGATAGATAGTTAGATGGACAGATGGATGGATGGATGGATAGATGGATACTTTACTGATCCCGAAGGAAATTTAGCAAGGTTATGTCATTACCTTGTTTAACTAAGGTAATGTCATTAAATTTAATATTATATATAAACATTCTTTCTCCTGTTCACATACAGCAAATACAGGGGAAATTCATTGAAATTACTGTGTGTGGTAATCAACCAAACGCTACAGATGTGCATGATAGACATTAGGTTGAAAAACACTGGAGTATTCTTTTAAGGGATCGGTAATTAGACGAGAGATGAATCAGGTGTGTTAGAATAGGGAAAACACCAAACCAAGGCTTCTTAACTCCAGTACTGGGGAACCACTGCCCTGCACAGTTTCAACTATTCCCTGCCCCAACACACCTGATCCATCTCATCAGCTAATTATCAAACCCTTGAGCTGGATCAAGTGTGCTGGGCCAGGGAATAGTTCAACCTCTGCATGGCAGTGGGCCCTCAGGAGTGGAGTTGAGAAAACTTGCACTAAACCAGTCACTGCGCATCCCTAAAAGGATAATAAGAAAAATAAAAAAAGAAATCTTCTTAATATCTCTGCAGCTTCTCCTCAACAACAATGTGATCAGATGTAAAGACAAATGAGGCTCTGATTTAACAAGATAATAATGCTCACGTTCATTTGCAACTAGAGACAGGAATCTCACTCTGAACTCAACCATTTCTCAGCCAGAGCAATATGCCTTCTCAGTTTTGATGCTGTGACTAACTACTACACTTTTTATCTGTGCCAGAAGTATCTCATATCTCCTTTTTGTCTAATGCTATTTCTCATGCAAAATTTTAAGAGAACCACAATTAAGTTTTCTGAGCCAACAAAGAGCGAATTTTGAGTAATACATTTTTTTCTCTGACTTATAGAACAGTGACTGGGAAACAATGCTACATGCAGAGGTTGCTATTTTGATATTATCAAAAGATGAGACAGACATAGCTAGTAACGTACACAGGAAGTCCCACCTTTCAAATAAAAAAGATCACCTTGTTGGGAAAGGAAGGCTATAATTGGGACAAAAACCTGGGCCCATATTCATCATGCATCATGATGCATGTCTTCACATACAAAAAAAGATCCTAGATCAGCACTCTCACTCTGAAAAGCTTCATGACTATGAGCTAAGGGCTATTATATTTTTACACTGACTGAAGCATAGATTTAGGCACTGTTATCCAAATGAAGTTAACTCAAATAATGTGCATATCATTTTTCAGGTTGTTCCAGTTGCGCAGAGACACACCTCAACAACAAGAGATTTAACAACGTCTTTAGAGACGTCCCTGTGTCTCTCTCTTGATAATGTTTTTGATATAAGAACTTCAGTACCATTAGTCAAAAACCAGTCAGGATTCTCGCTAAGGCATCAGTTTTGGGTTTATAAGTCTGTCCATTCAAGCAGATGACTGGAAATGAATGGATGATTTCCAAATCCATAGAGTGAACAGACTTCTCTGTAAGAACTTTGCTGACTCTTAAAGAACTGCCACTATACTTAGTTCAATTCCAAGCCCAAATTATCAAGTTAATCAGTCTTGATTCATGAGGTGTGTTAGAATAGCTACCAATTAAACTGGAAAAAGAAATTCCTGGAACAGATTTGTTAACCACTGTGCTATAAAGTGTACACTATATGTTAGGATGATCCTTATAAATTAAAACTAAAATAAACTAAAATAAAAATTAAATTAAATTAAAAAAGATTTTGAATGGCAAATCAAGGTTGACACTACAAGCTCAGTCCATGTTCAGGAAACTGGCTCTATAAGACACAAGAGAAACTTAACTGTCAAACATTCTTGCCTAAAGGGACCCTCTTATAGCCCTAATCAACACTTGTGCTGCAGCCTATCTGTTTTGACAAGAAAATGCTGATCCATTTATTCTTATAAGAATACATAGAGAAACAAACTCATGTATAATGGAAGATGAGGATGGTGGCCCACAATACAGCTTTTTGATTTCAGAGTTCATTCACAGTGTTAGTCCATGTCCTAATTTCTTTGTGCCTTCCCCATTCATACTCTGAACATCAACAATTTATCATAGGAAAATGACTTCTATAAAGATATACACATGTCCTCAGGTACGTCAGTAGTTCTCTGAGCTCAGTAAGGGGCAGAGGAGCTCTCAAGGGATCTTCCATTTAGTAATGATTACAGCCAATTAGTGTTTAACAAGGCAGCAACCTGATGGCATATGGCACCTAATAGAAAGCAACTATAAACCACAATTGATATTACAGCATGGGGAATCTGTGCTGTTTTTATTCATTTTAGCATGTTCTGAAACTGAACATGATTAAATAATATGAGGCAGTCCTAAATGACTGGGCTGGAACAAATTTCCTTGCTTTCTCTAGTTTGTGTGTGTACTAGGGGGATATGTAGTGCCTGCCTCTCTCTCTCTCTCTCTCTCTCTCTGTCTCTCTCACACACACACACACACACACACACACACAGCTAGATATGCATATGAATAGATGATGATGAAGAAAATTTAAATACCATAACTCTGTTATGATCCATGCTCTCCCATGCCCTTTAACTCTCTTGGCTTCACTGGCTTTTACAAACAATGCAGTGGAACATTAATTAGTTGCCGAACATATAAAAAGATGTAAAGCTATGCACGACATGAATAAGAACTTACAGTGACTAATGGGCTGTTTAAGTCACGCATCATGGAATAGGTGTTTACTTAGGCTCGCCGTGACGCAGGGCTGTATTTATGTCTGGTATGCCAAAATGTATGAGACAGATCAAAGTAACAATTCAAACAGCCATCCAATGCATTATAGTAAATGTGTAAGGGCACTATCAAATGCTTGGACAGTGGAGCAAGTTCTTTCAAAGTCTTAGTCAAACAAAGCTGTATCGCTGTTATAAGCAAAAGGAAACTGACAAAATAACTATGACAATGAAAGAGATAGGACAGAAAGGGAAAGAGTACTAAACAAGAAAGAAAAAGAAGGAAAGTGGGAGAAAGAATGAGGGACAGACAGCTCAGAGACGTGCATATTTCAATATTAATCAGCTCAGTAATATTTTAACAGGCACTAAAAATCCAATTCTCACTATATTGCCTCTGACTCTTGGCGATGATTATACATCCGTAGAGGCCGAAACTGCACTCGAGGAGAGTGTGTGTGTGCATGTTCATGGGTGTGCACATGTGTGTGTGTGTGTGTGTGTATGTGAGTGTCTAATGGAACAGACTGACTGACCCACGAACTGGAAGTGACACACCATTTAACTAACCCCACAAAACACATCTCTCACACACATTCACTCCAACTCTACATGTCTCTGCTGAATCCTCCCAGAAGCCGTCACTCATATCTCACCGGTCATTATTTGGGGAACATCTCGCATGGCCTCTCTCTCTCTCTCTCTCTCTCTCTCTCTCTCTCTCTCTCTCTCTCTCCCCTATCCCAATTGGACGCTCCCAGTGGCTCTTTCCCCCTGACAGTGGTCATATCTGAAAGAGGGAGGAGGGATGAGAAAGAGCCATCAATATGTATTCCCCTGCTCCCACCTCCGCCATTAAACTTTAAAAACGCAGATGTGTGATTAAACCTGACAGGGAGGGAGATCAGATGAGTTATACAGAATTCTCAATGGAGCCGCGCCAAAAAAACTGCCATATTTAAGCATGGCCCTACAACATGCTGCATGCAAAGCCACACAAATCATTGATTTGAAACATTCCTTCCAAAGCACTCCATTAGCAATACTTAAGATTACATCATTTAATAAGGTCATTAGACATACGAGCAAATAGCCTCATATTGTATTCTAAAAAGGGTTTATGAGTAAAAAAATGAGTAGAAAAGAAGCACAAGACGACAAGCCTTGCCTATATATTGCTCTCACAGCTATCTGTCTCAGTAAGGTTCATTTGTGGTGATCTATAAAAGACTTGGGACTCTTGGACAACCTCTACAGAATACACAATGCAGTGCAGTTGAAGGCTTATGATAACTGGAATATGTGTGTGTATGGGAGGCAGCATGTGTATGTGTGCGCATGAGGGAGGGAGAGCAAGAAAAGAGCACAATGGTCTCAGTGTCCTTCACTAATGAGGTCTGAAAGCTAGTGCAACTAACAGACACATACACTGGCCTCGAAAATACTTACTGCTTCATCCCTGACCCACAACACTGATGTGCTAGGCGACTCATAGCCTATCTGTATCATTTATCTTAGACAAAAAAAAAATCGCTCAAACAGCTCATTTTAGTTCCACCTCGTGCGCATAACGTTAGGTTTCTAACAGCTATGCTAAATGCATGAAGTTACTTTTCCCCTACGGCAATTAAGCTGAGTGAACAATGAGTGGTTAAGGAGAGAGAGTGAGGAAAAAGGAGGAGGGAGGGAGGGGGAGAACAGATCGAAACATGAGGGGGACAGTGCTGAAATCTCACAGGTGGTGGAGAGGTCGAACCAGCGCCGTCGACTGAAGGGTGATTCTGCGGAGATAACAAATCCGTATTTTTGCGCGGTTAGCTAGCTCGGCTAAACGTGACACCGAGCGAACTTAAGTTGAGCTACAGCCTGTCCCTGACGGAGAGAAACAGTTTGTCGGTTGTCCAGCAGACTCGCAGATGTGTAGGGAAATGAACTTCCGTTCCTGTTTCTAAATAGTTTTCTTGTTTTAAGGGAAGATTTGGTCGCGTTGCGGGTGTTTTTGTCTCCTCTAACCGTCGGTTTGGTTTGAATCACTCAGCCGTTGATCTGTCAGCGCGAGCGCTCGCTCCGTAAACTCGCTGAGGATGTGTGGAAGGCGGTGAGGTTAACTTTAAGCAGCCCTCACCAACTCGAGTGACTCAAACCTTGTTTTCTTTAATTAAATGAAAGAAACCCCCGAGCGTCGAAGAGACGGTAAGTGTTTTCAGTTTTACTTTAACTTCACCACAGTCGTTTAAAGTTGCCTTTCGTTGTGAAGAGTCGCTACCTTCTCAGGTTTTACCCTCAGAACAGATGAATGGAAATGAGTTGCTTGGGGAAAAGATGTCTTTGAGAAATGCGCTAGTGCTCATTTCTCGGGGTGATAACTGAAGATAAAGTCTGCCTCCTTTGAATAACGACTTGAAAAGGTAGCGGTAACAGTAGCCTTCAAATGAACAACTTCACAGAATTTTGAGCCATTTGTGGTAGGACGTATGTACAAATGTTTAAGTGGTCATAGTGCTATAAAGATACATACAAAGGTACAAATGATTGTTTTAGGGTATTACATGCACATTAAAGTTCTAATAAAGGCTAGCTTTACCTGATTTTGCCCTTTATTTCTTTCTTCAGTTGTGGAGTTTTGTGACTTCCCATGAAATCATTGGATCGCTCTCTAAAACAAGACATTTTCCTAATATTCTAAAACCTCAGAGACGTTATTTTTGCTCAGTCTTGTGAAGGAGAATCCTGCAAAGACACAGAGCCCACATTTCACTTTACCTAGAGAATTTGGACGGATCAGTTTCATTTTATTTTCACTCATGGAGCACTGAAATTCCCTCATCATAGAGTGAGCTCTTGGCATGTCTCCATAAAAATAGTGCTAACCTATTTTGCAAACAGAACATTTGGTGACTGCACATGAACCTTTAATGAATTGAATTTGACAGCTGTTCTCTTTGTTAGCTGCTGCTAAAGAGCGTCTTTGCTGAGCTGTGGGACAAACACCATTTTTACTGATCTGTGATGAAAGAGTGGGACTAAAAGGGCCTTGTGTACCCTGGTGGAATCCCTGCATAAAGGCTTGCAGAAGGGGTAATGAGAGACAAGAAAATGAACTCAACGTTTTTATTACGCTAGAAAACAAAAAAATTGTAATGATATAGTCGCTAAAGAAATTGTCATGCTTATGGCATTGTGGTAGGTAGGTGATCCAGAGCTCACTGGTCTCATCTGTACTCTTTTTTCCTGCCACTCCCTCATATTCTTCCCTCCACCCCATTCTACCCATAGTCCCTCAGCACTCTTTCCTCTCTGTATGCTCCACACTCCGTTTCCCTCATCCATAAATTCATCCATTACCCTTCTCCCTATTGGTCTCATCTTTCCTTAGACATCCTTGCTTCTGACTTTTGTTTTTATATATATATAATATATATATATATATATATATATATATATATATATATATATATATATATATATATATATATAAAATCTCCCTATAGCCCCCTTTTTCACTTTACTTTTAGTCTGTATTTTTGTCTAACCCACTGTCCACGCTGGCGGGCACCATTCCGCCCAAAGGAGAGGAGGACTTTCTCGCCCTGGCCGCCTCCCGGCTGAGCCGCCGCAAACGCGTTATAGGGGCAGCCGTGGGCGTGGCCATGGTTCTCATTCTCTTGATCGCCATACCTCTATTGGTCCACAGCACTAAAGGGGGAGGAGCTGGAAGTGCAGGAAGTCATTATGAAATGCTTGGCAGTTGTCGGATGGTCTGTGACCCCTATACCCCCTCGCAACATGGCCAGGAATTGACGGCTGTCTCCCCGCCGCCTCCAGATTTCACAAGCCGAAGAGGAAAGTCTGGATACAGAGGGCCTCCAGGGATCCCAGGACCACCCGGCCCCAGAGGACCCCCTGGGGAGCCTGGAAAGCCTGGTCCACAAGGACCTCCAGGACCTGGTCCTGATGGTTATGTGTCCTCATACAGCCCGAAAATCGCTTTCTATGCAGGCCTGCGCAAACAGCATGAAGGCAGTGACGTGCTCAAGTTCGATGACGTGGTCACCAATGTGGGTAACTATTATGAACCCACCACTGGCAAGTTCACTTGTCCCCTTCCTGGTATCTACTACTTCACCTACCATGTTCTTATGAGAGGAGGAGATGGAACCAGCATGTGGGCAGACCTCAAGAAAAATGGGCAGGTGAGACCTTTTTACATAACATTTGAGTCAGTTATGCACACTGGTGACCAGTGGTGTTTTAGTCACCTTTATTTATTAGTATTAGTGTACTAATATACTAATAGTACACTTGTATTATTGGCTAGGAGTCTAACGATTCTCCAAATCCACAGTTTGATTCAGACCTCACTTTTTGAGGCAAGGATTGGTCAAGTCAGGTCAAAGTTTAATTATATAGCACTTTTTACAGCAGGCGTCACAAAGCAGCTTTACAGAAAAATCCGGATCCAAGCCCCCGTGAGCAAGCCAGTGGCGACAGTGGCAAAGAAAAACTCACTAAGAGCAAGAGGAAAAAACCTTGAGATAAATTTAAGACTCAAAAGGAACTCGTCCTCCTCTGATGCCAGATTTCAAACAACAGCAGAGAATGAAATTTGATCATTAGTATAACATAGACTTGACTAATCGTTCATATTTGTTCTTTTTTTGCTTGTTTTTAGGAGGGTGGGGATGAAAAAATGTTGGAGAACATGGGGAGAACATTTGTGGGTTTAATCAACAACAATGAAATCAACTAAAATTTGTAACACAGAAGAGCACTAAAAGACATCATATATTGATTTCAGATAAATTAACCACGTTAACAAAAATAAATAAAATAAAAACAAACAAACAAAATAAATAAATAAAAAAAACCCACTGTGTGCAGTGGCAGTGGGGTGGGTTGCGGGGGGTCGGGTATCGAACAAGAACGTGGACATTTGCTGCACATTTTTGGTCTCTGTTTCAGAATCGTTTGACCCCTACTGTTGGCCAATAATTCTAATGTCATAAAATATATCAAGAAAGTTGATGGGGATATGTTTGGGGAAATTAAAATAAAAACAGTGTTAGAGGGCTCCCAGAGTGGTGCATCTGCCAACAGGACTGCATGCTATCATTAGTACGAGATTTTGAATCTTGATGCTGCCACAGCTGGAACTCCAACAGAGAACGGCTGGGCCTGCTGCTCTCTGACAGGGAGAGATGAAAAAGAGGCTATTTACGCTGTATACATGGGTTTTCTGTGATCGAAGCACTTTCAGATTTCTCTTGGCCACATGAAAACATGAACACGATCACATGCTCTGTGATCGGATTATGATCAGATAACTCAAACCACATTTGGAGTGGATCTTGATCACATTCAACACAAGTGTAAATGGAATGTGTTTTCTGTATAAAATAACATTACTGGAAAAATGCCTGCATAGTGGGGGTTAGCAAGTGAGTGGATAAGTAATGAAATGCAAGGTGGAGAATACATGTTGAGTTATTTTGAAACCAAGTACCTTCTTGCACTCTGGGCCGCTGAAAGCGTACAAGCCTAGCTTGCTGATTTGTGTTGCAATGAAGAAAAAGTAAACATTTAAAACAGAAATAATGTATGTTGATATGCTTTTTACGTGCCCCTTTAAATAACCTGAATGAAATGAAGATCTACATCAAAAGTAAGAGCACAATAAGTGATGAAAAATTGTGTTACAATTTTTTGGTAGAGATGTTGCAACAGCATTCAGTTACAGCACAAGTGTATTTCCCTGGCTCATGTTATTTACGTAATACAGTTGCATCACAGATCAGCCTAATTAAAAATGAAAAACAGGCTGATTGGTGAATGTGTGTTTATAACAAAAATCTGGCTCTTTAATTCTGATTGTGCATCCCTGGTACTAAATAAGGTCATGAGAAGTGAAACAGCAGACTTTGAACTTTCTCTCTGCTGTGGTCAGTATCTTCATATTAACTTCCATTTCCTTTGCCATGCTAAATAAAGTTATAGTGAAATAAAATCAGATCTCATCTTGGTCACAATTGGAATGCATTTTAGGGAAAAGTGTAAATGGAATCTGGACAAAGTATATGCAGATATGATCAGAGGGGGAAACATGTTAATATAAGCTGTAAACAGTTTCGTATTTCCTGTCTACTATTGACAAAGGTGTTGGCGACTCATAGGCATCTGTTATCTCAGATGCACAGAACTGGGCAGTCTCAGCTGCTCTGTCATGTTGCATGAGCAGAAATTTCTAAATTTTTATGCTGGTGTCATAGAATGGGGGAAGTATGACAGAGGATATAAATCAGTCATGAACTTAGGGAATATTAGGGAGGTAGATTTGAAAAAAAAAAAAAACTAAATAAAAACATGTTAGATTTTAGTTGTGCTTACATTTTATATAGTGTTTGTTGCCATTGTGTGTAAAAAGGATTTCTGACATTTTTGATGTTTTTTGGTTCTGTGTGTGGATATCTCCCTGCAAGGTTCTTATTAGATGCAATTTAAACATAAATGGCTAGTATATTACACCTACATTACAGTGTGGCACAAGGTGTATAATTATTTAGTAATGCTTACCTGTTGCCTTCAATACTTTTATACTGCTAATGTGACACACCTTTTGGACATAAATGTTGCATTATGTGAGAACATTGTAAAGGTGCTGTAAGTTTGAGTCAACTGTGCTATAAACCATTTAAGAACAGGATGCAATTGCTTATTGTACGTGAAAGTCATGCCACCAGTTGAGTGTCTGCTTGGCTGAATGAAAGAGTTTAGTGTTCTTCTTTGGGTGCTGGACAATGGGGCATCACTATCATTTAAAGAGGTACAGAACTAGGCTTCATACATAGTGGTAGATTTGTTTTTGGATCCTTGTCCACCCTGCTGGTGGAGTTAAGGGTGAGGACTACAACTGCAAAGCACAATATTGTGTATTTTTGTTTGTCGTGTTTGTAAGTGATACTAGATAATCCAATTTCTTTATAGCCAAATTGTCAGATGGGTGATTATTTGCTGATTTTTTGTAACCGGTAGCTCACACTGGGTGGGCTAAATAAACACATGAAGCACATTAACCAGGTCTTTGAATCAGGCAGAGTTGTCATATAAATAACACGATTTGCTCTTTAATCAGCAAACTGGCCATCTTAAACAATTAAACCAAAAGTTAGTTGCCTATTTAAATAAAATAAGTAAAATGAAGAGCTACATTGAAAGTAAGAGGTAACTGGCTGCTCAGCACAATAAGTAATGCATAATCATTCTTCAGCATTTTGATGTAGGTGTAGCAGCAGCAGCATTCAAATACAGAGCCTGGGCACTTACCTGCATTATGTTATTTACCTCATAAATTGCAACACAGATCCATCAAAATAAAAACAATAAATGTATTTTTAAAAAAACTGCTCATTCAGATTATGACAGATTCTGATTGCACATCCATACCATTAGGTAAGGTGATGAGATGTGACAGAATGGCCTTGGACTTTTGTCTTCCTTTTCTATGGTGCTCAGAAACATCCTGTTTATTTCCAGTCCTTTGGCAAGGACAAGTCAAGTGTCCAAATTGTTGGCTTCATGTCCAAAAGAGAGTCAGTTATAAGACACTTTCAAGTGAAAGACAAAATACTATTTGGTGCTCTTGTAAATGTTGTGAAGCTAAAAGGTGTAAAGTGTGAGAATTTATTCAGGTCGTATTCTTGGAAATCACATTTTGCTTTTTAAAAGGCAGTTGTTTTAATGACATTGTATGATTTAGTAAATATTAAAGTACAATTATTACCGGAAGCTTAAGTGAGTAGTTTATGAATAAGCATGTTGAAAGTGTTCATTCCAGTCGCTGTATTAATAATCGTGTAACTGGAGCAGCTCTGTTCCTCCATGGCAACATGTCAGCATTTTTGAGGGCATAATTTGAAAACTTTTGACTGTCTCATTAACACGCATATTTGTAACTTGATTATCACCTTAAAGGGAGTGCAGTAGCGATAAGCAGATATGACTGTTGAAGTGTGGACAAGCCAGGCGTGGATGTGCACATCAAATAAATAAAAAAATAATGTAAAATTGACGGCTTATTCATCCAGCTGCTCAGTCCCTTGATGCTAATTAAAGACTAAAGGCAGGATATGGACAGCAAAAAAAGGTGTCTGCTGTGGATTTGATAGACTACACTACCTGTATACATAAGAAATCAATTAATAAGACCTTTCCTACATCCATTTTCGGTGTAGTGGGAAAAGTCTAAAGGCACATTGACAGGTTTATAAGCAAAAGCTACAAAATGTCCATTTCTTTTTAATTAGGCAATGAATGCTGGAAATGTACCATTTTCCCACTGTCAACCACTCTTGCGACGGTGTACCCTGTGAAGATATCAGAGTGAGAGCACATTAAAGAAATCCTGTGGCTGCCATGTACAGTTTAGTATTATCATGCAAGTCTGTTCCCCCTATTAAATCATTCATAACTCTTAGATTGGATCCTCTGCCCACTACCCATGCCCCGTCTTCTGTATGTTCATTGATTGCCCATTAATTATCTTTTCACTCAATTCAATTATTTAACCCCATCTCAGTCCATCTTAAACCCATCAGGTGGCTCGTCTTCACTAGGCTGATGGGCCTTGTGTCCGTCTGATTGAGAGATTGAGATTGTGTGTGTGTGTGTGTGTGTGTGGCACTGGTTCCAGTGATGTAATGTGGCAAAAAGAGCAAGAGAGAAAGCACAAAACAGAAAACCTGCAGCAAAAATGCTTCACATAGCACCCCAGGCAATATCAGTGAAGATCAGGCAGTGGTAGCTTCAAAATTACCCTAATGAGTAAATAGTGCAGAATTAAAATTGATTAGATATCCCTGCATGTAGCTATCACATACTGAAAGAATACCAAAAATTTAAGTGGGTGGTTTTGACAGATGCTGAGAGCCTTGAATTCCCAGAGGTGTCAACTCAAAGGAGGCACTAAACCTCAGGGATTGTGAGCTGTATGCTGATTTCTAAAAGGTTATTTTTGTGTGCTAACAATTATTACACTCCCGCAGAAATGCTACTGTAGCATCTTTAAAATTGAGGTAAAGGATGAAATTATTGAAACTATCTGCTAAAACAGGTGCATAGTCAAGTCAAGTCAAGTCAGCTTTATAGTACTACAATATGTACAGGACATACAGTGTACTGAAATTGCTTTACTCTCAGACCCCATGGTGTAATAGTAACATTATTAACAATAACATAGTTGAAATAGGCCAG
This sequence comes from Pygocentrus nattereri, assembly GCF_015220715.1. NCBI lineage: Eukaryota > Metazoa > Chordata > Actinopteri > Characiformes > Serrasalmidae > Pygocentrus > Pygocentrus nattereri. The sequence goes on along the minus strand of NC_051219.1, from coordinate 32,583,960 downwards.
GGTCAGAAATGGCTGATAATGCAATTTATTTCTATTTTGGCTGATTTGCGGTATGTCCCACCTGTGTGTTTTAAATCAGCTCTTTAATTTAACCTACAGAGTGTGAGCATTGGACAAAGAGCAAATAATTATCTAGTTGTTCATTGACTAATTTGGCTATAAAGAAATCTCTCTAAGAGAATCATTTTGTGTACAGTAGCTGCCTTCAGTATGGTACCTTAATGCTTTGCCTTGTAGCATGAAAAACTTTCCAACACAGTTTTGGTCCTCTTGTGTTGTAACATAAGTGAATATGTGCAATATGGCAGGTCAGTGGGTGGCCCATGGGATGCAGAGCACCAGCAAATTAAGAAGCAGAGCGAGGAAAGGATGTGGCTACATGAAGGGAGCCATAACAGGGAGAGGTCAGCCGAGGCAGACAAGGCGCTTGACGGAAAGATCAGACGGAGGAAAGGAAGATAGATGGCTCAATAGAGACTTAAAGACAGCAAACTGAGAGGCGAGGCTACTGGGAGGCCTGCACCAGGGCCAGAATGAGCGTGGAGCCAGAGACAGATGGAGAGCTAGCCGACATGTCATGGCCAGACAGGTTAACAAGGTGTCTGGGAAAAGAAGCGAAAAAAAAAAATCGAGAAGACTACGTTTGCATTTGTTTACCAATTATGAAAATGGGCAGACATCAGGGTGTTAATTAAAGCTCTGATGGCTCTTCCTGGGTGTATTCTGCATACTGCTTCACCTGGTTCTGGGCTGCTGTGTGCATCTGGCCGAGCTGTCGGTGCTGCAGGTCTGATGGACAGTGAAAGCTGCCCTCAGGGGGACTTGACAGTGTGGTGGAGATGGCCTGCTCAAAGTGGGCCCTCTAGAGTGGGAGGCTAAAGACTCCCAAGAGTGTGCCAACACCGTGACAGAGCTGTCCATCTACCAAAGACTGCTAATCTATTGCCTTAAGTAAATCTTCCTGGCATTTCGGCTTCTCCAAATGACCTTTTAACCACCATACCCGCTATCATTTTGCAGAGTGGTCTATGAGTTAGGAGGGTGCACGGATAGGATTGGTCACTATTTTGCCACTGGTCAAAATGGAAATAGCATTGATGGACAAGGGTGTAAAAGTCACAAGCATGCATAAACCAAAATAGATTGAGCCATGTGGAATTGTGGTTCCACACTGCTGAGCCTTCATTTGGATTCAGTTGTGCTCTTCCCTCTTGAAGAAATGCATTCTACACTGTTAGAAATAAAGGCGCCAAAAAATGGTCTTTTACGTCCTTAAAGAGGCTTTCAGTCATTGGTTCCTTAAAGAATGCTTTTTTTGTGAAAGAGCTGTGGTGCAAGTGTGATAACCTTTTTAAGATTAAAACTTTCCACATAAGGTAAAAGCTGTATACCGAATAATCGTTTTTCTCAGAAATGTACTTGCAAGTCAAAACTTTTTAACAACCTTTTTTTTTGAACAGGCCCCTGAAGACTGTTGTAAAACTTAGTCTGGCAAGGATTAGTGATGTAATTATAAGAGTGCCCATCACGATGCTTAATGACATCAACTTCACATTTCTCCTTATTAATTCAACAGATTGCCCACTCAGTTTAAAAGGCAACACATGAAAATGTTCACTGCTCATTTGTTTGCTGTATCATAGCACCTGCTGCAGCTGAAGTGAATTAATTAGCACACATTAAGAGAACGTAGATAGTTGTGTGCTGTAGCACTGTTACTTTGGAGCTGCCTGTCTTACCCAAATAAAGGCTGAGGTCACACTCAAGCAAATAAATATAGGTTTTCCATAGTCAGAGTTATTTATATGATTGACTGTAGAGTTAAACAAACAGATTAATATATATGTTTTGTTTAGTCAGGGCTGATTACTCATTATCTTTATTTGCCTTTTCACTTCTGTGTGTGTGTATTTTTAACATGTTGGGTTATTCTCGTACAGGGGTTAGATAACCACCATTTGATGTCTCTGTTCTCTGATGATGGAGTAACTGCAGACGAAAGAAGTAAGAACATGAAAAGATTTGTTCAGTGGGCATGACAGTGCGAGCATTAGAGGTGGCACCTTTATTGTTCTGGGGCTGTTAGAATAATGAGATGTTTTTCAGCGTCTTTTCTTTAATGCTAATGTGGATTTGATTCACAATAAGACAGCAGGCTCATATGTCATCTCTAGCTCAGCGGCACCATTTCTTCCTCCTCCTCTCCGGTGCTGTTAATCTTTTAATTTATAGTCCCAAGCCTCTGCAATGTAGTTCCAAAGTCTTTTTTTCATAATCTATGGAGTAAAGTAGACGAATGCTCATTTCATCCTCTTTTTCATTTAAAAATTCTCTCGTTTTTTTTTTTTTTCTACTGTCACACAGACCTTTAATAGATCACCAAAAGGTCGAGCTCTCTAGCACAGGCGTGTAATAAATGCCATCGCCTGTCTGTTAATGACCTGTACCTGCTATAATAAATGTCTCCTCAAGCAGCGGTACAGACATGATACAATTGAGGCATAATGAGTGTCTATGTTAAATTGGTAGCCTCTAATTGCCAAATAGATTTAACTAGAATCACACAAATAAGTGAAGAACTAATAATGATCAAAGAAGTTAATTAGATATGCAGAGGGGCCTTTTAGGCCAAGCTGATGATTTGAAGACATAAATTCCATAATGGTGACCATTGTCATTTACTATAGAAATAGCGATAGTCACTTAATATGTTATGGTAGGTCTACTCTTGAGCCATAGATATGAAGTGCTTGAGCAACATGCCAATTAACTATAACTGTGAACAAGTAAAATGATTGCTTGTCTCACTTTAATCTTGTTCACCCTTTGGGGGACAACACAGCTATTCAATAAATGTTCAATTTCCAAGCCTTTTGGTCCCCCCCACTCCCTCTCCTGCTATGTGCTCGGTCCCTTAGGTAAGTTTAAGAGCTACTTTTCCATTGTCTCCGCTCTAAGAGGTCTGTATATCACAGAGAATGAGTCCTGTCAGTTTTATTACCGCTGGAGCACAGCAGCAACTGATAAAAACAAGACTTCATATACCCTCACATCTCAGCGGTCCCACAAAATAGCCTCGCTTGATCAGTCTGTTATCCTAACCCCCTCCCAGTCTCTCCCTTCTCTCTGTCTCTCTCACTCTCTTTCTCTCTTGCTCTCTGTCTTCTTCTTCTCTCGCCTTGTCTGTTGTCTGTCTCTCACTTCACATCTCTGCTTGTGTATCAACGCCACTGCAGCTGCGCTCCTCTTTTTCTCCCCCCCTTTCCATCTCTATCTTTCCCCTTCGTTTAATGGTGCCCCTGTAATGAAAAGTGCTGGCAGAACAAGCCCCCGGCAGGCCCGAGGGTCCTCCCTCGCAGCCAGCACTGAGATCAAGCCAGCGTGGTGTTTCACAAGCAGCCTGCTCCCACGTCAATATCCTTCTCCGATGCAGTCCACTGTAATCCTGAAACATCTTCCACCCTGCTCCCCCACAAGACAAGCTTTCATTTCACTTATATTTGATAAATGCCGGAAAACATTGAACGAGTGAAGCATGTGCTGCTGTGCATTGAGCCCTATGCCTGCTGCTGGCAAGCAGATGTCATGGAACCGTCCCAAAAATACAGAGCAAGAATCAATGGGGGAAGAGAGAAAAGGGCTTAAATGTTCAGTGCTGGGTGTCTTCTAATTAAAGTGACCACTTGCATTTTGGTATCGAGTCTGCGAGTGTGCCTGAGGGAGAGAATGGCCCTTTTCCCAGTTAGCCAAACTAATGAGCAGAATGACATAGGCTGGCCGTCGATGGGGAGAGCAGGCCAGGCCATCACTGTCACACACATGGATGACACATTCCTTATATTGACTGCCTCAGCTGACAGCTCGTAGCCGTTCAATATTTCTGCCCTTTTGGAATCTCAATTTTTCTCAAAATGTTCTTTTGCGCATTTTGTGTGCATCTCTGTTTACATGTCAAATCATTAACATGTAACAATTTTAGAAGCATTATTCAGCCTATTCAGTTGTTATTCCTGTAGTCTTATCCTTACAAATGAACCTGAATAGATTCTTAAAGGGATCACACATTGGTTTTCAGTTATACATAACTAAACAGCAGGCAATCCACTCAATTTACAAATTATAGACTGAGCAGTTCTGCAGCCAGAGACTATAATTGAGTGCACCTGTTAGATTATTGCTGTGAGAATGAGGTTAGTCTAGTATGAGGCTAGATTTTCAAGTGTTATGTATGTGTATATATGTATATTTGAAGGAGAGGTCCTGTGCTAATTTGTGTGCTTTAGGTTGACAGACTAAAGTGATGTTCATCAGCATGCTTTGTAAAGCAAAATCCATATTGTCATCAGTGAAAAAAGGTTTTTCACCTGTTTTTCACATTGTTAATGTTTGAACACATTGTTAACGTTAATATGATCGTAATGTGATCACATAGCCTTCATTCATGTATGAACATTGTTGCAAAGAAAAGGTACAATATGGAATGAATATAATTCCGTGGCTGTCTGTTTAGATATTTTTCCCAAAGCTGGTCCATTAGGGAAGATTGTCTAGAATGCCTGACAGAGATTGAGCGGTGACACCATGGTCGGACATTGAGCATAGCACAGGACAATCAATGTCTGACATCTGTCAGCAGATATACTGCTTTTTAGAAATATTTAGAAGAGAGCAAAAGATAACTAGAGTTGTTCAGAATGTTAAAAATATGGTATTTTATTTGATCAAGACTTACAAAGGCTTATCAAGAATATACAATCTTAAGAAATATCTTGAGTTACGTAAGAGGCCAGTTTAGCAGGTTGATAATGTAAGAACTTCCAGGACTTGAATATGCTTTCTCATTGAAAAAGTAAATATGACTATTTAATTGTAATTATCTGATTAAATTAAATTAAATGATCTGAACTTGAGTTCTGTACCAAATGCATTTGGAAACTGATGTGTGATATAAAATCCACTGCATATGACCTGGTTGTTTGGGAACTGTATAATTTTGAGCATAACCTCTTAGTTACATGCAGCATATCAAAAAATGTCTGTAATATTTCTGCCACAAAGCAACAATTGGGATTGCAGAGCCCAAGTGTTTCAATATGTTTCAATATTTTTTTGTTTTTCTTTAATTAAATTGAGAATAAAGTGATATGGCAGTTACTTTTTGTTTTTTGGTGCCATGTTAGTGGCAAGAACAAGGCAAGCTTGTCACTGGTGTTAAAGCATTTTTTTATCAGCCTTGATAAATCAGAATAGGTGGTTCCTTCTAATATTCTCCTCCTAGTATTTTACGCATTTACAGGGAAAACTCCCATAAATGCATATGCAATAAAGCAAAAATAGCAGACATTCCTTTGATGTTAATATGGATGGCAAAAGACTGCTGTGTCTGTTTATAAATTGCAACAGCCACTTTATAACATCAAAATAGGTTTTGTGCAAATTGTTTGCAAATATGCCCCTGAATCTTTTAATGTTGATGTTTTTATTTTGACTGCTTGTTCCCATTTTTTCAGCTGAAAAAAAATTTGTGAGATGTGAAATTAAATCGTAGCAAATGAAAATGTATCCTGTAAACTTACTATGTTGGCTATTTAATCAAAGGTCTCTTCACCTCCTTAATTGTAAGTCTATTCAAGCGTATATGTCTGTGTGTCCACATGACTAAGCCCAATTTAAAATGTTAACAAACAAGCAATAGATCCACTCCAGGGAGTCAATACAACAGATCCTTGATGCAGAATTTAAATAAGTCTGATTCTGTGGAGTGCAGCCTCTCAGCCTGTGCACAGGATGTGTTTCTTGCATTAAATTCAACAGGTCGATACTGGAAAGAGATACAGTGTGTGTTTACATCCCTCCACAGCAAGCCTTATTCCACAGGTTGGAGCATACGACCACTGGCATTACAGATCAATATGAGAAAGCATGGAACCGTTCCACTTTGCTTTACTACTCATTGTGAGGCAGCCCACAAACACCATGCTGTGGCCGACTCCAAAAAATATTTTAAAAAGTTCTTTTGTAAGACATACAATTTAGGTGGAATTTATGAAACAAGATCACCAAACAATGAACGATTTATGGCACAGATACTGTGTGTAATTAAGGGGACCTATGAGCCCTCATAGCTAGGATAATTGAGTACTAGTATCGTCAGTATCGTATGTCTGGCTACTGGACGCTACACTGAAAAATGAATTTACCTCTCCATTCTCGGCCCACACATGCATCTCCTCATTGCCGCAAGTTTGGACAAGTTCCTTCAACCTAATGAGACAACGTATCGTGTAACTCTAACGTGGAAATTTAGAGTCTGTAATTTATCTCAAATGAAATTTAGTTTGCATGTGTGCGAAAGTTGACACTGTTACGACAGATTGGATGGTTGTTGTTGTGCAATCAAACACAGCGTTACTATGGTGGCAAATTCGTTGTTTCCAACCTGCCTATTTCCTACTACATAATAGTCTGGCTTGGTGGCTTAGCATTTAACATGAACGCTCAACATTATGTAGCAAATGTAAACTCCAAAATAATTTCACTATATTGAATAAGATTTTGGCCATACTTATTTGCTTCAAAAGAATGCATTATTGGCTGGAGTATAGATTGGTCAGCTGATGGTTCAAGGTGTACATCACTTTCATGTAAATTATATTACATATACACAATTATTGCCAAAATTAAGGAAACTGTCCTTGTGATGTATTTATGCAGAAATTTGCAAGGGACAGTTTAATTTGAACCCCTTTCATGGAAAAAATGGGCTTTACTTCCAACATCACATGCAACCAGTGATCTTTGTCTAGCCTTTGTGTAAAAATGGGAAAGGCCTTGAGAGACTATCTATTCATACAGCCAGAGTTGAGCGTGGAACATTTAATAAACACATAATTTCTTGAATTAAATTATTTCTATTTATGACCTTTTGTTTATGACCTTTAATTATCCAGCTACGCACACTCACTGGCTAATTTAATAGTTACTATGTTGTATTTCCACTCACTGTCTATTTTGTTAGGTTCATTTAATATATATGTGCAATTTGTTGTTCTACAGTTACAGATTGTTGTCCATCTTTTTCTCTGCATACTTTTTTAGCCCTCCTTTGTTCATGGTCAGGACCTCCACGAAACCACCACTGAGCTGTGTATGCTCTTAAAAATAAAGATGCCAAATGCATTGTTCTTTGGAGCAATGCCATAAAATAACCACATTTTATCCCCTAAAGAACTTTTCAATGACGGTTGTTTAAAGAACCATTTTTGTAAATTAGCCCTGGTTGTATTGCCTGTGCTAAGGGACAGCGACAGGGGGAGGTGTGAGCGTCTTTCTGGCCTTCCTCTGACCGAGCCTCTATTTCTCTCTGTGTGACAGGTGAGGGCCAGCGCCATCGCCCAGGACGCCGATCAGAATTATGACTACGCCTCCAACAGCGTGATCCTGCATTTAGATGTAGGGGATGAGGTGTGTGTACAGCTGGATGGGGGCAAAGTCCACGGGGGAAACACCAACAAATACAGCACCTTCTCTGGGTTCCTCATCTACCCCGACTGACTACCCTCCAAACCTACCGCCCTGTCACCCCACAATGCTGCTCAAAACACTCTCAAACACTCTCTTTCTCTCTCTCTCCCATTCTCTCTCTCTCTCTCTCTCTCTCTCACACACACACACACACACACACACACACAGACACACACACGCACACACATCCATACACTGAATAGACTTGAAAGGAGGGACATGCACATGGTTTGATGATGGCTGGAAGAAGGGCTTCACAGACATGATCTCATGAGCAAACTCTTACTTTCATTGAGCAAGTGCATTTTCTGACAAATTGTTTGTATGTGTATGCAAATTATGGATATATGCTATACCTATACACCTACAAGTTTCCAAAAAAAGTGTATAATAGATATTGCGTATAGAAATATATCTACCGGAGTGCTACCCTTCCTCAGTGTTTGCGGCATTAGGTGTACGTGTTGAAGTCCAGTCATATTTGTGTGTCATTGGATGCCTAATTCACCTCAATGAGATTGTACTCGGGTGTCTGCTGGAGGCTGCACACAAGGTTGCAAAGTCGAAGGCCTAACATGCTTTGCTGAATTCGAACACTGCTGTTACACCTGGCTGAGATTTGGTGGGAATTATTTCACAGGGGTTATTTTCACTAACATGCGGACTGATTGAATAGCATCGCACAACAGGAATTCGATACAATGACATATATATGCGTGCACACACCACTGTGGGCCTGTGATTAATCTAAGTCCCCTGGTTCAATTAATTTGACTTAAAGTGACCGCTTTGGCTGTCTGTGTGGAATTGAAAATATGGCCTGTGCATGTGGATATACCAGGGGTAAGATCGAACACACAATGGCTGGCCACGATTCTGAGTTGCGTGAGCATGGATTTCCAATATGTCTAAGCACACCGGTCCAGACTACAACATTAATATATTGACTTAGACTGATAATACCCTATCTCTAGCTTCACTACATTCAATGTCTTAATCATAAGACTTAGTAGTTCCTTTATTATTGTGTTTAAATAGCTTCTTATGGGCATTGCTCAAAACAGGAGGCCATTTTTGCAAATAAGGTGGTACATGTAAAAATAATGCATCAGTTTTAACTTAAACCAAGTTGTTTTATTGCAGAAAGTAGCTGCACGTGGTGCATTACATACTTGTCATGTGGTAATACGGATCTATTGACTGCCAAATAAATAAATAAATAAATCTTTGAAATATTAAATTAGCTTTGAAAAATGACAAATATCTGTTAGCATTTATCTGTAACATTTTCAAAAGAATGAATAATGTAATTGTATTGTGTCAATATTATACAGTCTTTTATATTGATCTTACATTTCCATAGTGTCTAATAATAGCACTTTAAATTGTCCAGTGTTATTACATCTATGAACATTTCACAAATCATCTGGAACTATTTTATCCCAGCTAAATCAGTTCAAGCTTAACTAAAGTGACCATGGTCAGATAACAATGAACTTGTCTAGAAAATAAAATTAGTTTTTTCTGTAAATTGCTTATTTCAGAGATTATATACATCAAAGTGTTTGAAACATCAAGCTCTCCTGAGTGTGTTTGTGTGTGTGCTCGTATGTGTGAGTTGTGAGTGACATTGTCTTCCTTTTTGGGCAGAAATGCTTCATTGATAAGAAACCTCAGTGTTTCTGCTGTGTTTTCTGTCTCTTCCGAATTGTGTGCCATTCCACCTTACACATCACACATCAGCAGGATATTTATGGCTGATTGTGGAAAAATCTTATAGTAATTCTGTACAAGGCCTGGTAGGGGTTGTCACAAGACAAGTCAAGCCATGTGCAAATACAAAGACATGCAAATACACAAGACATCAATACATCTATAAACAAGCTGCATTTCCTCCTCATAAACTCTATAATAAAGAATGTTCAAATATCACTGACCCTTTTTCTCTTCTCATATGTACATAACCTATTGGATTCTGAAAGCTGGTTTGAATAGGGCCGTGCTGTGTGAGCTCAACATGTTGTTTGATTTATTTGTTTATAATTTGGTTTCTATAAAAAGTCTGTTTATTTTTTTTAATACCAAGATGACTCATTATTAGATTTATCTATATCAGATGTAAATATATGTGATACAAACTATAATACCCATTCATATCCAGCAACTAAATGGTTCTCCTATGGAATAATTAGCTTGAGGAAAAATGCTGCAGAACATTTTTCGTGTGGAATAAAATGATGCAATTTTGCATGTTTATACCTTAGATGTACATCTTTTGACTACATTCAGTTTTCCTACTTGTATTCACAAACAAATTTTGATTTGACTTCAATTGGAAAATGCATTTTTTTTCTTGTGTGTCATGATGCTTTTCCTAATGAAACTTCAGTTTCTTTCAATGATAGGTGGTGGTGGTGCTGGCTAGTGTAATATAAATGTCTCAAAAGTCACATTTTGATGGAAAATGATAGACAAACAAGAGTGTTGTTTTTTAAAAAATGCAATATGATGAATTGTGCTTAATATTCCAGGGAGTAATAATGTAAAAAATTGAGTGAAAAGGTCCATTTTGATTTCAGGTTGACTTACAATCATTAGGATCATGTGACCAAAAGGCTGTATTAAATGCCTCAAACTAAGGCAATTATATTTCTTCAGAGTTGTGAAAAGCCCCAAAGAACATGTGGACCAAAGGAAATGTGATATTTCAGATATGGACATGAATGGGTTAATATTGGAATTTAGTTATACTGCATTGGAATTATGTTAACGTTACAACCGTGAGGTGTGGATCTTTCATTCAGTGAATTATGACGATCTCCTAAAATAGTGTCGTTGTGAAACAGAGAATACATAAACCACATCAATAATCAACAACTACAAACACAAAAAAACAGCAGCAGGGCTTTGGCCTCTACCGGTGTCTGTGCTAAAAAGAAGGGAAAAATCTTTAATTAAAAGCAAGAGGTAATGACATTCCGGACCCGGAGGCTTCTGTGAATCCGCTGCCTGTGGGAGCATGGGGCGGGGGGGGTTTGGGCGATTCGCAGTGTGTCTGCAGCCAGCCTCCTCGCTCTCTCCTGCCAGATTCCAGTTGAAAGTTAATTGGACGGGGAGAGGTCTGAGACGGGCTGCGTTGAGGCCCATTAGCGATTCCCCTGTCGAATGCAGAGCCACGAGGATCACAGACTCACAAATAGGCGGATTAAAATAATCAATACACTTCACTTACCTCCAGCACATTCACACAAGTGCACGGCCGCCAAAGCCGCACGTAGGCACACACATCCAGCAGAATGAATTCAGTAATTAGTAGAGGACCTATTCACCATTGGTATGATACCTGGTGTCTCGCCTTCTCTCACACACACTCACACACAAATAGCTGTGGTATCTAATGAGGGGGCATAGTTCTGACTGGTTGTGAGGAGATGAGGAAAAGGTCAGCGAGCTGTTGATGGGCTGCTCCCGCCTCACAATGCATCATAGGATCTTATAGCCGATATTTCAGCCATGCCACACAACCCAAACAAACTGTTGAAAATCTTACCTTAGCAAGCACATCTGGGCTTTGGATGATGAAAGCACAAGCATATGCTGTGGGCAAAAATACCTTGCATTGTGTCTGAAAGCTTAAAGACTAAACCAGCAATGTGTTTTCTTCCCTCCGAAAGTTTTACTTCTTGTGGACAAAAAGTTTGAGCTACATGACGAAGTTATTTGGTTTGTGTTTACAGCACAAATTTTTCACACCTGTGGTATAATGGATTACATTGCATTGCATTTGCCCATTTGCTTCTATTATAAATGTATTTCAAGTGAACAAGTTTTCTATTATTTTACTAAATACTAAGAATATATCAAAATGATTGGCTGTGGTAATCAATTGTACCATACGGGTGAAGTAGATAGAAAAACGCTGGAGTTTTCCTTTAAAAACAAGCATTACAACTTATAAAGGCCTTCTAATAAAGGGATGAAATTACATATAAAGACTTTAATTCATTTGATAAATAGATGTTAGAGGCAGTGAATGCTGGAGTAGATTGCAAAACTTGAATGTACAAAACAGTTGAGGTTCTATTGTGGTTACTACTTGCCATCTTGAAGTCAACCCGAAATTTAAAGTCAAAATCTTTTTCTCTTATCATTTCAAGCCCCTGGTCACATTAAGCATGGTTTATCATACCACATGATTTAAAAGACTGATTGTTTTCCTGGAATCTTTAACAAAACTGTAGTGGTGTTTATCTGACGTTTAAATATATTCTGAGTTTTGATTTCATCACTATGCACTAGTGGGTGGGGAAAAACTACTACTCAACCAAATCAAATTTCTCTCAGCAGTGTCACAACACAAAAGCCACATATGTTAACATTTCTGTTTCACTTTAAACCCACATATGTAATTCCACAGGCAGCAGGAGTTGTTTCTGGTCAAATGTACAAACTTGGCCAATCTGAGTTGCTGGAATCAGTGTTAGAATCTCACATAAAGCTTTCTGGACTCACGAGTAGCTGATCTGTTTTATGTAACAAACCCTCATATCTCCAAAATGGTAAAGATTATAGGAAAAGGGAAAAAACCTTCTTTGCTTTTAATGTACGTCAATGGAAGCAGACCTTTCTCATATCATTATTGGCCATTTCTTTTGTTCCATTCAGCATGAAATATACGCACAATGTAAAGGATAACAGGCAAATTATATCAAAAACTGAAAAGTGACAAAAACAGATGTACAAGGTTTTGTCCCGACAACAGCGATATATGTTTGACTTCCTTTTGGACACAGAGGAACTCTCCAGATGCAGTGACATACATTTGGGGTTAAAAGTCAGAGATCACATTGAGAATCATCTTTTATTAAAACTCTAGAACGCTGTGTTGTTCATTTCCAGGTTTAAATGATACAACAAAAATAAAGAAATATTAAAGATTCTGCACTACGTCTAGGTTAATGTTCAAATTTAAGCAACTGTGTGATATTAACCAAGTTAAGGTCTTTTTAGTCTTATCTCTATTGAAGTTTGTGCTCAGACGGCTGTAAGGTGGATTTGATCTACTTGTCAGAGACGTTCTGGTCATTGTTATTGATCAGAATCTGTGTCAGCTCGAGAGCATGCTGCCATTAAGGCAAAAGCGACCAAACACTAAAAAACTCTGAAATTTATGTAAATATTTAAACAATTCTACTTTTCACTCAGGTCGTTATGCTAATATCATTTGTAATAAAAATAAAACTTAGAATGCGCAGAAATGCAAAATAGAAATTTCATGAATGGTCTCAGAGGCCACTTTAGATGCCCATGTGAAGTGTGTCTAAATGGAGGAACAGCAGTTTTGACTGAATAAGATGAAACAGGAATTCCATTGATTTTTCAAAATCTCTGCAATTCTCTCTGAGATGTAATAACATCATTCAGAGTGGTTTGAGGTGAAATACAGTAGCTCTTTGTAGAGAAACGTATTGACATAGATTCCTTTACCGTGGTGGTGATAGGAACCAGGGGCCACTGTCTATACCACAAATACAGGCATTATTTATATATTTACTTTATTACTATATATGTTTTTATGTGCTCTTCTGAGTTGTATTGGTAATGTTTAAAATGGTAAAGTAGGGCTAAACCAGAAAAAGGGTTTATTTTGGGACTATTTTGTCTTGCAGCACCCTGCATGATCTTCTACATCATAAATAGATATGAAAAGTTTTATGCCAAAATCATACATCAATATCACCAATGTCTCAGGCAACAGACAATATATGTATAACTATTTCATGTAATAACTTTACCTGGTGGAGCTTTTAGAAGCACAAAACTCTTCAGCTGTCTGGGTAAGGTTTTCTAGAGCGGCGCATTTAAACCACTTTGTATCTTAATTTAGAGCAATTTTTGAGCAATATACAGCTTAAAATTGCACACATGAAAACAAATGATGTGTGTTGGCCAGACTCTTTGCAGTATATATCTGATTTTGATCCCTTTTCTTATAGTGATGTGTATAAGCGTATCAGTGAACAGTATAACACCTAAAATAGTCTTATTTTTACCAGATAATGATTTAACATCTGACCTTCACACAGACAGAAGGTCACTGTAAACTGGCCATTTGTTATTGCCGTCCCTGGACTGACCACTGAGCTTACCGGATAATCAGAAGAGTCTATTGTAACACACACACACACACACCCACAAAGTCACTTATACTTCTGGATTGTGGGGGGGGTGCCGGAGCACATCCTAGCAGGTACTGGGTGGAAGGCAGCAAACACCCTGGACAGGTCGCCATTTGCATCACAGACACATACAATCACACACACATTCACACCTAGGGGTAGTTTAGCGAGTCTCAATTTAACAGGTTACTAATAAAGTACATCACGGTGTCCATCAGTTTCCAGGTTGCAGGGCAAGACTCACGAAAGGTGGAACTGACGACTGCACAGCGTTTGTGAGTCACAGCACTCAACAGTTATATGCATACTTGCTTATTCTCTGTAAAATCTACATAGTATAACTGCAAACTGGATTGAACTGGGCCTGATACCTCGAAAGTCTTCTTAAATAACTGACAGCCTCCACACACACGTATTAGTACTCATTAAAGGCATGTAGTAATACTTCATGAGAGTATTATGTTGCATACTGCAGCACTTAACTGGATTCTCAAATTTGCTCATTAATCTGTAGTGTGCCTGTGTACTTCTAACTGAGCAACAGTGCACATCTACAATGACATAGAACAGATAGAGCCAGAGAGAAACTGGGCTGTTTATAGCCATAAGCACTTAAAACACCCTTTGTCCATGGTGTTAAATGTAATTAAAACCAGCCAGTGTTACCAATATAATGTCATTGTATGATGTGTGTGGTAACAATTAATTTGTCCTTTTATCAAAACTCCCTGCTGTGAATTATCAGTTATAGAACAACACTCACAATGCACAGGGCATTCATTTCACTGTTGCACTGGCCGAATATTTGCATGGGACATGCCACCTGCACTATGGCATGAAAACAGAGAGTCCTGTGTAGTTAATCTAGCAGTAACACATACTTGTAAATAAATAAAATGAACAGTAATAATGTTAATGAGAAATGTATTATAATTATTTTTTATCTTAGATTATTATTGTCCATTTCGCATCAGACATGATGTTTACAAAGGCTAAAGCTAAAACGTCAGTGGACAGCAATAAGAAAACTGATAGATCAATCAAAAAGGACAATCATATCTGTGTGTGCAGGACAATTGCTAAATGTCACACTGAACTAACATGCTGAAAAGTGATATGACAGGGTTGAGGTCTATCAAATAACAAGTTTAGAACGTGTACAGTCAGGCTCATACTAACAGCTCTACATGGATTAGCTGCACTTTATACATGTGAGAGGTAGTACTGTGCCTTTGCTCCGCATAACTTTAAAAGCTCTTCTGTGTATAATGGATAATAAAAATGTGACTGTGGCGCCATCTGTTGGTAAGTACGGAGTCATGGAGTTCGGAAAGCTCAATCACAAAAACCACAATCACAAAACACAACAAATTAAGGAAACATAAGAAAACTGAAGGCTCCTACTAGTCAAAACGGACTTTTTCATATTCTCAATGACCACATACTGCTTCCTGTTTTCATAACAAGCCATGTGGCCAGTTGTGTGCTAGTTACAGACAAAATACAAGCAAAATACAAAATTATTAAATATTAACCCCTTAATGTCCATAATATTAAAATTTCTTTTGACCCTAAAAATGACTTGTCAACCTTTTAATAAATTAAATGAAAGCCTCCGGTGACACAGGACCACCGATTTTAACCAAAACAATAAAAGATGTAAAACTGACTGAATAAGTATGAAAAGTACTTGAAAAAAATAATAATTAAAAATACACAATGGGTAAAGTTTTAATGTTCTTCCAAGACACAATTTCATCATCAGATTTATTTTTTTTACGCAAATTTAGTTTTTGGACATGAATGGGTTAAAGATGACTGGGTACAGCCCATGAAGGTGTTTGATTTGGTCTGCCAGGAAGTTACTCAACCCCAATTCCTCAGCCAATGAGAGAACAAGCATACATATGCAACTTGCTCTAGTTACAAAATACAGTAGAATGTCATTTAAATCTTCCCTACATTCTTGCTTGTATATTATTAATTTTCCTCTTAGCCCACCATAAACATTGCACTTTGTACACCCCTCACCAAAAGATATAGGCCACATCTCTCCATACTTTAAGTAACATGCATGAGAAATAAGCAAGACAAAAAAAATAAGCCATTACAATATAATCAAAAGTCATTTTAAAACATTTTTATTTTGAGGTCTAAACATAAAAAGGAGAACCAAAACTGAAAACAGTACATTTCTGAAACAATTCTTTAGTTTGGATGTTAACATTTTCTGCATAACACTGTTACCATTATGTGTAGGTAAAGTGAGGTTGCTTTGTTGCAGCTGTTCCTGCTAAAGCACTGTCCACCTCTGTAGGGCCTGAGGACTGACTGGATATACTGGTGGTGTTACAAACATGACAAAGTGCTGCATCAAGAGGTTTTATTGCAGATAGTGCCAGCACACAAGAGCCCTCCTTCATGCAGCTACAGGGTTTTTAATGTCACTGGACAGTGTGAAGACTAGTGAGGAGGTCACATGGGATCTTAACAGGGGAAGATAAAGGCACTTCTGAAAATAAAAACCAAATGAGTGTAAATGGGAGGAGGGGGACCAGAATGGATAAGCAAAAGAGGAGGAATGCATGAACAAAAGGAATGGAAAAAGATGTGTAACAGAAAACACACACATAAATGAGACAGACAATTTGTTGTTTTCTTTATCTTCAACCATTCATGACCATCCGCACAAGTTCTGTAAGCAAAAGAAAAAAAAAAGAAAAGTAAGAACACAAACACTGAAAATAGACTAGGGGGCCCACCTCCAGCATGCCACACAGACTCAGACTCTATTCTAAATTAATTAATAAAATATAATTAATTGATGAAAAGGATCTAGTACACAGAAAAATACTTTTAGGCATCACCATGGCTCTTTGATTCATTAATTACCCAATTGACCTGTCCTACATTTTCTCAGTGCTGTTTGGCTTGTGTGGCTTGCTACAGATGGGATTTGCCCCAGTAATCCTCATCTGTGCCAGGGGACAGCGAGAGCGATCATCTTCTATTCAGCCAGAGCTTAAGAGGTTGACCAGGTCTAGGATTCAAGAGAAAATTAGAGAAGCTCGTCCAGGTTTTCCTCAACTACAGGCCAAGAGTGGCGACAGATAGGAGAACAGTAGAGAAAACTTGTACAGCCCAGCTATGAATCAGCGTTCATCAGGAAAAAAAAGAATAAGAGCAGCAAATAGTAACTCACTGCCACTGGTTGGTTAGTAAAAGAAGTGACTGCACTGCTTCAAAAGCATCAACAAAATAGATGCCTGTTAACCTGTCAATGACTTTGACTTAATATCTACAAGATGACACATTCAAGGAAAACTCCAGCGTTTATAATACCTAATCTCAATCACCCACATCTGTAGGATGTGGCTGATTTTTACAGACAACTACTGACGATCTTATTTCTGATTCTTATTTCTCAATCCTACTGTCAGAAAGCTTGATGCGTTTCACACTTGCCTACTTTGAGAGGACAGGGCCATCTGACCGACATGCAAAATAACTAAATCACAGACCGCTGTTTTAGTGTGACGTGTAGAGGCAGGAGATTCTCTCACTGGCAAACGTACGAGAAAAGTTCATTTAAAAGCTCATGAATAGCTTTTGAAGATATACTGAACCAGGGTTTCTAAACCACTGGGCCACGGACCACACTTGGGCCATACTGATCATGAAAATTATATGTGTGTGTGTGTATATATATATATATATATATATATATATATATATATATATATATATATATATATATATATATATATATAAAAATGCAAAATGTTTTCAAACTATAAACAATATTAGTAAAACCTGTGGGCCTTCATGCCTTCTAGTGAGAAATAAGTGAGTCCTGAGATGGAAAAAACTGAGAAAGTCCAATCTTGCTTCTGAAAGCAGTCACGGCCGAAGAGCAATTATCTGCTTGTAATTTGCCTTGCATTGAATGATAAACAAACAAAAAACAGCTACATGTAAGTGTGCACACATGGATGTGCGAGTAGCCAATCAGAATTAAACTCCCAAAATCCTGACAGCTATCACCAGCTAATTCTACTACAGATATCAGATGCTCTGTGTATACGCTGTAAATCGCTGAAGTATTTCCTTAACAAATGTCTCCAAAAAAAGACAAATCAACCTATTAGAGTTAGTCTGGAACCTACTTGATAATTGTTCACATGTTGTAAACCACATTCACAGCAGTGCAATCACCCCTGTGCCTCTAAACCAGCCATGCCCATGTGGCCATCACATTGCTGGGCCAGTCGCAGAGAGCATGCTGCAGCCAAGGGCCAGAGAGAGCTGCTGCTGCTGCTGCAGAAACATGAGTGTCCAACAATGAGTCAAAACCTCCACACTAACACCAGTTCTAATCAGACTCTCCAACTACAGACACGCCATGCCTCACAGCAAAATAAGCAATAAATATCCATTTCAAATGAATTAATAATTGAACGAAACTGGATCCTATCTGAGGGATTACAATATCAAATTTCATTTCCAAATAGCTGCAGTGGTGAAACAGCAGTAGGAGGGAGTATGCTGTGCAGGCATGTGTGCCCATATAAAGGAATATGAGTCTGGATTGTAGCTTCATATGGTATACGTGTTGACTGTAGAAGAAGGACGTACTCCCAAGACAGCTCTCAGCCAGACATGATGTGACGAACAAAAGCTGTGGAAGACCAGCAAGAGTTATGGCATTTCCCCCCCCTCATGAGTCATTCGGTATCATTTCAAGTATTTAAATAGGCATTCTTCTTCAGCATCCATTAATGCACAACATCATTCACACAGCACATAATATAACACAGAATGGGACATGCAACTCCTTCTGTGGTGAGAACAGTTTACAGTTACATAAGGCAAGGCTAACTGCATACTTGACTGAGTTTCACCCATCTGCATACCTTCATAATTGATGCAGCCATTGGCATCCTCATGTCCAGCCAGAAGCGTTTCTACCTCATCCTCTGTCATCTTTTCCCCTAAAACAAAATAAACACAGACTTTATTTTTATTTTCTCAAATATTTCAAAGGGCATTACAATACTATGATTGTATCAAAGAAAATACAGCTTACAATATGCAAATATAAACACACCCTGGAAAAGACTGTCAGCTGGCATCACTGCACTTACAACTATACCTACTCGTGGTGCTTCATTCTGACAGTGCCCTGGATATGTGGGAGAGGGTTATAAATACCATCTCTGGAGAGAAGTTGGCTTACCCAGCGTGGTGAGAACATGGCGCAGCTCAGCACCCATGACTGTTCCGTTGCCCTCTTTGTCAAAGACCCGCAGTCCCTCTACAAAGTCCTCAAAGGAGCCCTGGTCTTTATTTTTAGCAATGGCTTGGAACATGGGCAGGAACTGCTCGAAGTCCAGCATTTTATGGTTCATCTCTGGATGCAGATGCAAATAGGAATTAGAATCTCTGAATGGGATTCATGCAGCTGTTCCGAGTTAAAGTAATTGTCAGCTCAACATAAAACCTTGCAGCTCATACTTCATCTGTATGTGCAAGAAAATAAATTTATCATTTCATTTTTCCACAGCACAGATTTCTGTGCCTTATCCCATGATCAGTTATGATTCATACCCTCAGCTTTTGGGTTGCCTAGAACCTTAAGCACTTCAGCATTGACAGGGTTCTGGCCGAGAGCCCGCATCACGTCCCCACACTGACTATAGCTGATCTTCCCATCACCCGTCCGGTCAAACAGGAGGAAGGCCTCTTTGAATTCTGTAGAAAGAGAATTACACACAATAAGCGACAGGAATGCTCATGTTAAATAGTGTCTGTGTGAGGCTATGAGAGGAAGAAAAAAACAAGAGTGAGAAGAGATGAGTGCTAGAACATGCAAAAAAAAAAACAAACAAAAAAAAAAAAAAACGAAAGCAGGACCAGTTTTATAAAAGAGTTTAGCCTACATGGTAACAATACAGCAGGAACATAGGCATGCGTTCCATGAATGCAAGTTAACAGAAGTGAGTAACACTGTCATAGGAACAGGTGTTTGTCACCTGAGGTGTAACTTGAAGGAGGACAAAGAAACACTGCACCAGCAATCAATATTAATGTCATCCCTTGCTGTATTGTGGACTTTCTATTCAGATTAGCTAATACAGATCAAGTGACCCCCTGAAACTTCCATTAACGTTTAAGCGATAGTTCAGTGGAAAATTAAAATGACATTTATAAGCCACCCCCCGCCCCAACCCAAATATAGTCCAATTTTGGATGTCAAATATGTCTTCGCTGGTTGACTCCATTTGGGTTAAGGAGAAAAACTATGCAAAATTGCCAATCACCTTAAACTAGACCTGTTTATCACAAATCTATTTTTGTTATCAAGAAGCAAATCATACATTATGACAAAAGGAAGGTCTCATATAGCTTATTACTGCCATGTATTGCTCTAGCCTCATGTGACATTATCGGTCAAAATACACAGATAAAACATTTAACTCCATTTGATGGATAACATGAGGCTTATGCAGATGCCAGATCATTTTTGATATTGACCAGGATCACAGCTTTCTCAACTGAAATTTCAGTTCTGTCTAGTAATCCAGTGGATTGTTCATCAGTTGTTAAAATACCAACATGAAACATTAAGGACAGGAAACATTAGTGCTGGGCAAGATACTGTCTATAACTTTATACAGCAATGACAGTAATTATTAGCATAAGCATATACAAGTATTAGCATATACTAGTATACAGACAGATTAAAGGCATAGGTACAAAGCATGTCATTGGTGCTTTAAACTGTTGCTAGAATAGTTCAAATTGCATCAAGCTGCTTAAATTTCCAGAAATGCACTCCCTTGCAACACTGTCTAAGGCCAACTTTGGTCGCTTTAAGAAAGCAGAACAAAACAGTGCAGTCAAAACAAGCTGTGACAGGTTTGTGAGATAATCTTTAAGCACAGGGTTCCAGTACTCAGGAACCTTAGGTTCACTAACTTTATTAATGCTAAATTACTTAAATGTCATCTGACACCATGACATATCAAAAATATCATCACACTAAATTTGAGCAAAATCTCCCAGCACTGGTTTGAACTCTCAGTAAATGAGCTGTAAAGTCAGACGTTAACTGGGCTGGCCCTCCTCCCATAAATAGCTTGAC
Organism: Pygocentrus nattereri; assembly: GCF_015220715.1. Classification (NCBI taxonomy): domain Eukaryota; kingdom Metazoa; phylum Chordata; class Actinopteri; order Characiformes; family Serrasalmidae; genus Pygocentrus; species Pygocentrus nattereri. The sequence continues at coordinate 32,563,113 of NC_051219.1, read as the reverse complement.
TCTGTTGTGCTTCCTGCTCTCTGGAATGTGGCTGCTCCCCTCCAGCCTAGAAATGTGCTCTTTAACCATATAAGGTACTGGAGAGAATAGGAGCCTGAACAGTAATATGCCAGCCATATCGGATTAAACAAACCAGGCAAGAAATAAAACAGAATGGTTTTAGCATCTAAAAAGCCAAACTGTTTTTGTAGCAGTAACAAGCACTAGATAATTACATGATTTCTTAACTTCTGCTGGTTGTTGGTGATTCTAGAAAAAGAGTCAGATTAGGTTGGGGAGATATTTGTGAGAGTGAAGCTGTACTTTGCTCCATTTCATTGAAACGGAGCACAATCTAAAGTGACGAGATTACAGCCTTCTTCCTGTGAGACACACCCTGGCATGTCGCAGCTGGAAGGCACACTATAAAAGTACCACCAGACCACTTCCCTGTTCTTTTGATGTCTCACCATCATTTTCATGATCAATTTCTTGTAATTCTTGTTAATGTTTCATGCACACTCCTGTAAGCGGTCTGTGACATCTACTTGACTCAAAACAATGCATGCAAACCAAGTTACAGCAGCTTAGGCACACAAAAACCGTTCATCAGGACGAATGAAGGCACTACAAAGTCTCTACCTGAGCTGAGGCGATGTGCTGAACTTTTAAGAGCACTCACCATGAATCTGATCCAAGTTAAACTCAATCTGGAGGACAAAATAGGTGCAGCAGAAGGAGAAATAATACAAACGTGAGGGAAAAAAAGGAAGGAGCTGAAAGGACAGAATAACAGCTGCGACAAGAAGCAGGTGATGTATGTGGGGAAATGGAGAGAAGGAAAACTACACAAAGTTTACGTTACGAAATGGGGAAAGGCTAGAGGACATGCAGTGTCTTCACTTGACACAAACTCACCAAGGATCTGGTCTTCTGTGAAGTCGGACTGTTTAAAGACAAAGCGTTATTGAAGACGGTGAAACAAGAGACCTCAAAAACGAATACCAACGTATTGTAGCGTTGTAATCTAGCAAAAAGCCGGATATATTTCGACAGAAGTCAACTTTGGACGACAAGTTAGCTATTGAGCTCCGACAGCTAGCAGCATTTCGTGTATTAGTGCATACTGCTGTCTATATAAAACATGTACTGCATGGTCTCAAAACATGATTCAGCTAAGTTAAAACACATCAACTACATTCGTTCACAAACGTATGTCAGCTAGCCAAGTTAGCTAGCTCGCCAAGCTAACCGAACCGTATCGCCTGTTAGCTTCGCTAGAGTGGCTCTACAGCTAAGTAAGCTAGCGTTAGCTAATAAAGGAATGAGCGTAACGTTAGGGGATATTTGAACACTAAAATATAAATACAATAATTCAGGTGTAACTGTTTCTCCAGTTAGCGAAACACAAAAAAGCCCAAGTTACCATAGCTGCAGCAGGAGGAGGGTGTAAGAGTAGAAAGCGCCTTGACGGAGTATTTGGCGTTCAGGGAGGGAAGAGTCAAATTGCGTCGGCGAATAAGTAGTGAGGAGTGCGGGCCTGCCAACGCAGATCGCTATACAGAGTGGACGTGAATGTGACGGGGAAAGAGCACCTTCTGTCGATCGGGATGACTTTTGAATCTGTCTTCCTGCTTCATGACGTTTTATGTACGGTACTTCATTCCGACATGGCGAGGTTTGCGTGCTTTCATAAGCCAGTACATTATCAGTGGTATGCCTGAATGTATGTTACGTTTGCACTTCGTTAAACATCTTGTCTTCTACATTATAAATCATATCAGATTTGACTGTCTTACGTGTGCCTTCTACTGCTTACACTTCTGTAAGTTTGCCAAATGCTAAATGTAGGCTGAATGCACTTATATGCTCTGGAATTTCATGAACAAAGCAAAAAAACACCATAACGCCAATAATCAAAGTATTAAAGGGCCCATATCCTACGTCTGCTTGCATATAATACCCCCTCCCACACAAGCACACGTCAAACCTGTGACATTTATTTGAGTTAATCGACCAAAAACACTCATAACTCACATGACCATTTTCAAAATATCCCAAATATCTTGCAGAATTCAACAGGTTGTTTTTGCTTTTTAGACTTCTATGTAAGTGACTTGTGTTATGTTTGGCAGCTCTGCATTGTCCCTCGTTCAAAAAGACACCAAGCTGAAAGACTCCTCATAACGTCAGCATCAATAGATAGACGTTGCTGAAGGCTGAAGTGGATATAATGAAATGCATAGTTTTTTTGTGACATCACAAAATTTTTAAAATTCAAAATAGGCTTATTTTGCAGCTTAAATTCCAGACATGGACTGTATGGAGTGAAAAGTAAGTTTCTGAAAATATTAGCATAGTACATAAAGCCTTTTATTTAAAAAATGCAAATTTTCCATGATATGGGCCCTTTAAAGAAAGGAGACCTATGGTAGCTGCGGCCTATTTACCGTATGCAGTGAATATGGCACACCCTTAGATGTTTGGACATTACAGTAGTTTACAGACACTATGGAAAAATGGATTAATGAATGCTACATTATGAATTTTGATGCTATATATATATGTTGATGATATATACATTATGTTTTGCATGACAATGAAGGCAAACACATGCACATGTAATACGATTTAGCTTGAGGTATCAGAGAGATATTTCACAACATGGCATAAGAATATAATATCTATACTATCATGCTACGTTATTGAAATTCATGTCACTTGTAGGTTTCTTTAATTTAAATAAGAAATTCTCTTAAATATGAGTACAAGTTTAATGAAAACAAATCATGAAGATCAGGCATTTGTAATAAAGGCCATTTGATGGTGCTGTTCATAATGTTTTAAGGTGCATAGGATGCTTTAGTGATAAAAGCCATTTGAGGATGCTGTTCATAATGTTTTAGGGTGCATAGTGTTCATCAGACTGCATCTTATCCGTGTCCTATTTCTAGATCTTCATATAGCACTACTATTCTCCCTAGGATTGGGGGCTGGGTTGACATAGATTTCTGTTTCCCTTGGAGAGGATAATTAAGATTGCAAGGAAGTGCTCTGATGTTTTATTCAAAATAAAGGCTGCTGCTCTAATATAAAATGGCAATAATTGTAAAAAAAAAAAAAAAAAAAAAAAAAAATTCATATGTCCAAAAGTATCCAGACACCCCTTGCAATTAGTCAACTTTAAGGTGCACCTATTGCTCTATTGCTGATACAGGCGTTCAACAGGGTAAACATAGTTGTATCCATAGACAAGCACTGCCAATGAGCATAAGATGACTAGCACCAAGTGTTGGCTGGAGGGTTATAAAGCCCCCCAGGACCAGGCAATGGAGCAGCACAACTGCTTTTTCTAGACTGATGGAGCTCCATCCAATACCTTTGAGATGACATGGAGTATTGTTTATGATCTAGAACTAATCATCCAACATAAGGAATGCTCTTGCATCTGAATACAATCCAGTTTTCACAGCAATGTTCCAACATCTAGAGCACATGCATCATGTGCTCCAGTCCTGATGGGACTCCAGTCCTCGCAGGCCAAGGTCCCCAGTTTGACCTGACTGATCTAGAGCCAGGGTGGGTGAACTGAGGGCCAAGAAACAACACAATATGATGATTTCCTGCTTTGGCACATCAGCTAAACCTGGTAATTAGCTGTGGAGTTGAATCAGGCATACATGAGTAGCAAAATCATCGAATTGTTCAGGAATCTTGCCCTCCAAGGCCGGAGTTCCCCCCTCCAATTCTAGTGTATAGCTGTCTCAGAAGAGTGGATGCTACTACTTCAGCACAGAAGGACAAACTCCTTTGATTATTACTCTTGATTGCAGAAGAAATGTTGTATGAGCAGGTGTCTACAAACTTTTGGACACATAGTGAACATATGAACAGATTCAAATGGCTTGCTGACCTGCAGCCTTTGTTATATTGCTATGAAGGTTACCACCTCTCAGGCCTGTGAATGAACTTCATTTGTAGTCTAATATGGGAGGTGTGGGTTTCACACTGCAGAGCAGATATGCTAAAATTTTTAAAATGAGATTATGTTTAGCCTTGGTGTTTCGGAATCATCGCTTACCTCCAGTGTGCTGGGGTCAAACGGAGAATCCGAGGGGCGCAGGAGCCGAGGCTTGAGCTCTGGAGTTGGCTTAGGAGGCGTTGGTGTGGTGGTAGGACAAGGGAATGGAGGTCCAAGCCTTGGTAGCGTTCCTCCTGAAGGAGATTTCTTGATGGATGGTTCTCTTTTTGGTGCCATGTGCACAAATAATTAGATAACAAATATAGTTGCTTTCCTCTTTGTTCTGCTCTGGTTTGGTAAGGGAGGAGAGTGAGCAGGATGCTGAGAGAATCTGTGTCAGATACACTGTGTCCTGAGAGAGAGAGAGAGAGAGAGAGAGAGAGAGAGAGCGCGAAAGTGAGTCAGAGGAAAAGATAGCTAGAGAGTATCTGTGAGTGAGAGATGGAGATAGATAGAGAGAGAGAGAGAGAGAGAGAGAGAGAGAGAGATAGAGAGAGCCTGGCAGGTAGGAAGACTGGACAGACGAGATCAGTGATGAGGAGGACAGCGTGTGTGAAAGGTGTAGGAGTGTGTGATGTGCACAGCGAGTATGTGTGGGAGTGCTGTCACAGAGTGCGTTCTCCATGGCTCTCGTCTTGTTTTTATATATAAGTCAGAATCGTGTCCGTGTGTAGGTGTAGGTATGCGAGTTTGAGAGACTGAACAGTCCCCAGCCGGAGATATTAATAGACTCTCTATATTTACCCAGTTGCATTTTTGGAAAAGTGGAGACTTCTACTGTCTTTACTTCTGCATCCTTTGATGTTCTGGATAACACAACACCAATGATTTGGTACACTATGTATCCAAAAGCATGCATACCTCCAATAATTAGTAAATTCAGCCACTTTAAAGACAAATTACACCAACATTTGTGCTACACCTGAATAGTTAAGACGTAAACAAAGTCAGGATTGTTCATAGTGGTGGTGATAGGAACTGGATGCCTGCTTCTAAAAAATGCAAGCTTAATACTGCAAATGCATACTGCATACTACACTAAAAATACATACTGCCTACCACAAATGCACACTACTATGCATGCTATATACATGTTACAATGGTTCAAAATGCATATTATCACATAAAACAATACTACACAAGTACATCTGAATTCAGGCACTTATTGCAAATCAACATTGCAGAGATCTGTAGAGGGATGCGCAAAATCTGTGAACACAGTAAATGTTAGCACATACTACTTAATTTGATTCAACATTGTCACAAAGCAACTTGCTAAAAATATATTGACAAAAGTGCATACTACAAAACTCATCATTACATCATGAAGACTTTAGTGAATCTAAACAGTGAAACATTAAATACAAGCATAATGCATCACATAAATACAAATATACTATACGTGCATTTATGTGTGTAGATGCAATTTTTTTTCCTTTTTTGCTTAAATATAATATCTCTCTTTCTCTCTCTCTCACACACATACCAACCTTATGTTTATTACATGTTTGATCCATTCTTATACTACACCTGTACAGTAAATGTTCGGAAAAGATGGGTTTGAAACAACAGTCACGCAATATTCGAATGTGACCACTAGATGTCAGCATTTGTTTAATGTCCAGAGTTTTCTCTTTCTCTGCTTGTCCCAGTTCAGAACATAAGGTTTAATAAGAAATCAGCTTCAGTTTACATTAATTACATTAATTACATTCATTTTGCATATTACATCTAAATTTTTAACAGATTCGCTCAAAAAACTGTGGCCTAACACCACTAGATCTCGGCTTAGAGATAATAATGATAATAGTACCAACAACAACAACAATAACAACAACAATGGTAATCATCATCATCATCATCATCATATCAGCTGATTCGGTGCCAGCACAGTGGAACATCAGCTCAAGCGGAGAAGAAGACAGAAAAGCTGAAAGCGTCTTCAGCGTCTGGTTTAAATGAGTGCTCTGGTTGTGGGGGTCGCAGTGAGGATAGCAGGGGGACAGAGAGGTTTGCTGCTCTTAGCGTTGCACTAATCGAAGCCTCTCCGCCCCTCGGTGGATTTTAATCCCAATCCATCGCGCGCTCAATGGGCCTTGAAATCGCCGTTTGTGTCTCGCGCTGCAGAACAATGGCGTCAGTGGAACCCCAGCGCGAGACCAACGGCTCTCTGGCCGGCGGGCCGTTATAAAGCAGAGCGAGTTCAGGTAAAGTGGGACATTCAGCGGAAAACAGACCATCAAAACCACTCAAACCAAACTCAGTAGATCAGTTTCAGTTAATTAGGGCTGAAATATACTGAGGAGGGACGCTGGGACAGCCTGAGTGGAGCTGACATAAGAAAGAAATAATAAGAAAATCAGATTTTTCAACAGTCCAGCTGAAGCTGTGGGTGATGTATGATGTGTGTATGTGGTGTGTGATGTAGGTATGAGACTTTTATCAGAAAAGTGCTCATCTGCACCTCGGACCCCCTTCATCTCACGACTTTCCTCTTCAGTGGGACAGTTTGCTGCTTTATTATTAGACAGCCAATCAAATTAAGACACGTATGTTGCGTCTGCTGCTTAGTAGGTACAGACTATGACGTCATTTTAGAGTACGAATTATTACGCAATCATTCGTACCCTCGGCGTTTTTGATGCGTTTGATTTAAAAAATGCAGCTGCACACACACTGATGATGTCACACATATGATGTCACACCAATCAAACATATTTAATCATATTTCACAGAAATCCCGCACTAGCACACTAACGTTTGTTGTCACTGGCTGACAAAGCAGTAAGACACACTGCTGCTGATCTGAAGGTCCTGCTTTACCTGAACTCACCCAAACGGTTTAAATCCAGTGTAAACACAGAGTGCTGTTTATAAACATTAATACCATTTTAACTATAGAGGGCTGTTATGAAAACAACAACAACAACCATAACAGCAAAAACAAATGAAAAGTATTCAGATATAAAACCTTCAAAGAATGGTTTTTCTTGGAGACTATTATCTTTGTGTCCTGTGTGAGGGCAGGCGGGGGCAGGGCGACAGAGGCCTCACGTGCACGCTTTAAAAAGTATCTGCTATGCAAAGTGGAGTCTGCCGAGCGGACAGAGAAGTCACCCGTCTTCAGACCGATTAAATAGATTAATTTCTAGGCCTCACGTTCCCTAAATCTCCCAGTCAAATCCCCTAAACCCCCCGACCAGACCCCCCTCCAAACACACACAAACAGACGCACACACACACACACACACACGTTTTTATACAAAGTTAGGACATGGAGTCATACACATCATATCTGTATTTTATATATGTATATATATATATATATATATATATATATATATATATATATATATATATATATATATATATATATATATATATATATATGTGTGTGTGTGTGTGTGTGTGTGTGTGTGTGTGTGTGTGTGTGTGTGTGTGTGTGTGTGTGTGTTTGTGTGTGCGTGTGTGTGTGTGTGTGTGTAAGTACCTATATATACTTAGGTTCCAAATTTATTATATAATTGCCTATATGCAATAATATCTGCCATATATGTAAAACACTTGTATGAATCTATATGTAATGTCTCATATTATTAGTATGTAAATGCCTATAAGTTATATGTCCCATAATTATATATCTATATTGCTGCTTTTGGAGCAAAACCTTATATCTAAAAACTGATCATTTTAAAAAGCAAAAAACCTACTTTAATTTCAGTGTGAGTCAATGAAACCAGAATTTTTTCAAAGTCATTCTGGGCCATTGCTATTGGTCCATTAATTGTGATATTTATTGTGGGCAACAGACATTTTCAAATAATGTCAAAAACTGTATATATATAAGAACTATGTGCTATGTTCTTTAACCCAGGTTGGCCAGTATTTCTAACAGCAAAGCAAAGGCTACACCATCTTTCTTGCCTGAAAGGCGTTCCTAAACATCTGTGTTTTAACCAGAAGAGCAGAAATGATCTCCATGGCTGCTGATTTTCCAATTGGAAAAGTAAACTTTCTGTTTTGCCCTTCCCCTTTTTGAGGCCTTTGGTGAAAACAAATTGAATTATGTTGAATTAGGGGAAGGGCCTCAATTGTTCCTCTGAGGTTCTCTTTAGAATACATAATAGAATTATAGCAACTGCCCCGACAAATGTCTTCCAAAATCCCCCTACCATGCCAAATCATCAAACCAGCTGATTTATTTTTAATGGCATTACACCCCTCACTCCGCAGTGTCATGGTAATAACTGAGGCTCCTCCAGCTGCCTCTATATCACATTAGCCAAGCTTAATATTGACTGTGCAAGGCGCACAAAACAATATGCCGGAGGACAGGCAGCTTAGTGGCGAGCGACCAATCCATAAGCTCTCGCAGGAGGCTGGAGGGAGTTAACTAAGGCTCTGAAGTTGCTTTTGCCCTGAAGGAGCGGCACAATCAATAGGATGTTTAGCACCAGTCTCGGACCCACGTGGACCAACACCTTCTACAGCCCGGCTCTTCTCAGCAGCAGCACCACGCTGACAAGAGACCATGAAACCTGATGCAACTTGATTCCCTTTATTTTGCCTGTCTGTCTTTCATGCAGCCAACAAACAATCACTTTTCGTCTCACTTAAGCCCAAGCCTTTCCAGCTGCTTTTCTGCTTCTGCCTCAGAAGTGTTCATGCATGTGGGAAGCTATTTTAACAGCGGCGCTATCGACAGCTGATTTAGACGTTTCTCATGTTATTGTGTGCTGCATGAGTGAAATTCACAGACATACAAAAGGAAAAAAGACAAAAAATACACAAAGTTCTGATTTTCACTGCTGAAACATCCTTTATACAGACACCATAGATAAACCACTTGTGGTTCCCAGGAGAACTTTTCCATGGATAAATGATGATGGTGTGTAAGTTTGAAGCACCTTTTAAAAGCTTAAAGAACCTCCACATAATGTAAACACGATGTACCGATTACAGGTCCTAGAAACACACATTCAAACCCAGAACCATTTAGGAACCTTTATTTTAACTATGTGCTGTGCTATAGAAAATACACAAGGACCCCTAAAGAACATTTCAATTAATGGTTCTATGAAGAACTATTTTTGTAAATAAGATGTATACGTCTGAAGAACTGTTGAAATGATTATGTTGTAAAGGCTCTATACCAATTACATGTCCTAGAACCATACACATACACCCAGAACCATTTATGAACCTTTATTTAAGTTAAGAGCCACTTGTAGTTCCCTAAAGGAACAGTTTTTGTAAATGAGATGTATGAATGTGAAGAACCCTTTATAGGCTAAAGAGACACATAATATGAAGATCTACACCAATTACAGGTTCTAGAACCATCCATCCAAACCAAGAACCATTTAGGAACCTTTATTTTTAGCTCTGTATTCTTAATTAAATTACAAAGTATGCTATAGAGGAAACACTTGTGGTTCCTTAAAGAACCTTTCAATGGATGGTTCTTTAAAGAACTGTTTTTGTAAATAAGATGTATATATTTGAAGAACTGTTTAATTGGTTAAAGAACCTCCATATGTTGTGAAGGTTTATACCAGTTATATGTCCTAGAACCATACATATACACCCAGAAACATTTAGGAACCTTTATTTAACTTATTTAGAAAATATGCTACAGAACAGCCACTTCTGGTTACCTAAAGGAACAGCTTTTGTAAATGAGATGTGTGAGTGTAAAGAATCATTTATAGACCAAAGAGACACATAATATAAAGATCTACACCAATTACAGTCCCTAGAACCATCCGTCCAAATCGAGAACCATTTAGGAGCCTTTTATTTTTAGGTTTTAAGACTGTCCTCTTGATAACAAGGCATGTTATAGAAGAACCACTTGTGGTTCACCTTGCAATGGAACTTCTTTAAATAACCTTTAAAGTACATCAGATGTGTACATATGAAAAACCCCACAATGTAAAGGTTCTACACCAATTACAGGTCCTACAGTCATACATCCAAGCCAAGAACTATTACTGAACCTTACTGTTAATTACAAAGGAAGCTATAGATGAACCATTGGTTACCAACAGAACCTTACAATGGATGGTTCTTTAAAGAGCAATTTTGTAACGAGACGTGTGCATGTGAAGAACCTTTTAAAGGTTAAGAACATTCAAATTACAGGTCCTACAGCGATACATCCAGGCCAAGAACTTATTAAGAACCTTTACTTGTAAGAACTTACTGCTAATTACAAAGTAGGTACTCAGAAGGTAACCTAGGTAATACATGATATAACGGTTCTATATCAAATACAGGTCTTAGAGCCACATGTCCAAGCCAAGAACTGTCTCTAATATATTTTTAAGAGTGTATCTTTGGTCCCCTAAAGAACTGTGCTGTGGACGGCTCTTTAAAGAGATGTGTCCATGTCTATTAAATATTCTAGACCAAGAAAGATTTTACCTAGAACTGTACATCAAAGCCAAGAACCATCTAGAAACCTTCATTTAAAAAAAAAAAAAAAGATATTTTAATCACATAAAAAAACAGCAATGTAATTGTGATTTTATTTAACATTAAGAGCATTTTTTTAATCACTGAAATGAATTTGACTAGCGTTGCCCGTGTATGTGTGCTGTTTGTGTTCCTCACGTTTGCAGTGAGCCACAGTGGGAATCAGACTGGGCCACTTGTGAGTAACGTGCACCTGATCACAGACAATCCGTGGCCCTGTGCCAAACACACAAAACTGTTTTAATTTGATGAAATAAATCCTCACAAATCTGCTCGCTCATGTGATTAATTGCAAAATGTCAGCTCCGCCACTGCTGTGTTTATGATGCTTATGAATCTCGCTCTAACGATTAGCTCTGTGGCTGTGGGTAGCACCAGGAATGGGCAAAATCGCTGCATTGTGTTTGCGTATACAGATTATGGCCCTTGATTAGCGGATGGGTGCAATCTATTCAGCCCCTCTCCCTCCCACCCCACTAAAGCCCCTAGGGGTATGCCCACGTCCCAAAGGACAGCCGGCTTGGCAGATGGAACCCCTCCCCCCCTCGCCTCTCCCTCTCACAGTTCACCCCAAACAGGGCTCAGGTCCGGGGAGAGGATGGGCTGGACGCTGAGGGGGTGAAGACTTTAGTCTAGTTTGGATATAAAGTGATTTCTGGTAAAAATGGAATATTTTAGTATATATTTTATTTAATTTTGTGAAACACAAAGCCATTGTCATTAATGCTGCTTTCAGTTAGGCCTTGATGTGTCAGTAAAGTAAAGAAAAATTTGGGTTAAAGGGAAAACTGAATGTACATGTTTTTGTAAATAAAAAGAATATTGATGTAATTATGTAAACATTTTTAAAAAACATACCATTTGCTCATCCATTCATACAGTCAATACATTGAAACTAAGCTGCAAAATCAGCTCATTTTGAATTTTCTTTTTTTTGTGATGTCAGAGAAAATTATTTACATAAATATTTACATATATCTGCCTATTCACATATATAAATGCAAATGGTCAGCTAAGCCCTGCCCATTTATGCTGAAGTTATAAGGAGCATTTCAGCTAGGACTGCTTTAAATATGACAGCATACATGGCAGCCAGTTAGAACAGAGATCATTTGCATATTTCAGTCTTAAAGCTACAGTAACAAAAATAGCCTGAGGGATACATTGGAAAAATGTCACGTAAAATGAATCATGACTATTTTTGGTACAGAAAATCACACAAACATTATAAGTGGACCTCAGGGTTAGGGTTAGGTTAAAGAAAGAAAAAACAAAGTGGACGAAAAATGTGGGATATGGGCCCTTTAACCCCTTGAACTCCAGGTGTATTATTCCTGTTATTACTCATAAGAATTATATTTATACAATAATTACAACAAATTATTCTGCAATGTCATGAATTGACTAATTAGTGACGGAATTGATTAATAAGTTAAAGAAATACATGTATTTTTATTATTATTCTTTCAGCAAAGAAAGGCTAGTGTTATTATTTTGCAAACATCTGTGTAGCTTTTTCAAAGCTCTTTTCTGTTCTTAGTGCTGCAGAAAGAAGTAAAAATGTATCAAAGCTGTTCGCTGTGCACTCAATTCCTCCAGCCACCATGTTGGTATCAGTGCAGCGGAGCAGAATGTCTAGAGAGGGGTTGCAGGTGGCATAGTGTGTAAATGGGCAATTTTACGCTTCCAATTATGTGGTGGGCTTGTGATATAATATGGGATTGATTTACACAAACTGGCAGACTGTCTCCCATCCCCTCTGCCCCTGTCTCCGGGTTAGCTGAGTGTGCTCCTCGTTCCCCACTTATGGCCCGCGATTGCTGCTAATCAAAAAAGGAAATTGTCCATTGCGTTCAATAGTGTGACGATAGAGAAAGTGATATTGGGGCTAAGAGCGCATGGCCACTGTGTCCTGCCCCTTCTGCTCCCCTGTGTGAGTGAGTGGGACTCAGTTGGGCCGCCCTTGTGTCCCCCAGGATCCAGCCCGCAACGCTCCTGCATTCAGCTCCAATAAGCAGCAAATAGGACCTGAGCTTTGGGACTGCCTTTAAAACATACACATATCTCTTAAAACACACACATGCTGCTCCTCTCTGCTAGAACAGCCTGAACTTTTGGCTCACTCGAATAGTTCCTTCAGAGAAATCAAGCTACAGATCAAGCAGATTTGAATTGTTTATTTAATCACACTATTCATTCAGTTTTTTTGGAATGACATCATGGAAGAACCCTTTTGGTTGCCCACAGAACTCTTTCATAGATGGTTCTATGCAGAACCTGTTTGTAAATGACTTGTTTTACCTTTAATTTAACCTGGCAAACTATTAGGGAAATTTTAGGTTGTTTTAAATTTCAAAATAATTGAATGCTTAAGATGTAAACAAAGTCACTCAGACTGGTTTGATGTCAAATTCTAGAGAAACTTACTGAGTTAGAATTGTTCACAGCAATAGGAACCAGATAGCCAAAGCGTGCCATGCCTCTAAAAGCTATTGCAATACAAGTTATTACTCAAAATGGTGCCAAATATGTTGCCTGATGCTTAGAACAATAGTTGTAAGACATGGTTTTGGCCTAAAAAGCAATACCTTCATGGCAGACAGATAAATGCAGGATGTTGTAAGGCACAATAGTAAACTTATTTTTTCAGATTTACCACTATTTTACCATCCTCAACGTTACATTTAAAAACTCAGATGTGCAGGTTCACTCGTCATTTTGAACAGTAAATAAATTCCTGCATTTGCTTTGTAGACATGGTGACCCCCCTGGTTTCTGTCACCACCACTGTAAAGAAATCTGAGTCAGTAAGTTTCACTACGATGACCCATTTCACATTCAATCATTCTCAACAACGTGTGCACATGATCAGTGAATGAATTAAGCACTTTTGAAAAATTGTTGGAGTTGTCCTTTAAAAGCAACAGTGGCCTTTTTAAAGTTTAAAAAACTTTCACATAATGTAAAAGCTTTTTCTTAGAACATCCAAGCCAAGAACCATTAGGAACCTTTATTTATAAGAGTGTAGAACAGACTGCAAAACATTACTCACTCTAACTAAGGACAGAATGTTTGTCTCACACCTTACAGCTCGCTCCAAGGCCTTTAATACCCACATTTGCATCAAAGTTGTCCCCGACATTTCAGAGCCCATCACCCCCAGCACACCCTCCTTTTTCTGATTATTACAAGGGGCTCAGCTTTCAGCAGGGCTAGAGGGAGCATGTGTGCATGGCTTTAATTCCTATTGTATTCGTGCAGTCTCAGTGTAAGCGAGTGTGTCTGTGTCTGTGTTTTGGAGAGAGGGAGCGAGGGAGAGAAAGAGGGAGAGAAAAAGGCAGGAACAAGGACCCATCTGTCAGAGAAGCAAATGTATCCCCCCTTTCCTCTCCAAACCGCCCCCTTGGGACACGAGCAAGGGATAACTCACTTGTGGCAAGAGTTGTGGTTTAGCTTCTTCTACTTTTTTTTTTTGGACATGAGAAAAGAATCCCACCATAAGAATAACCATAGCAATACAGTAACACCATGATATGATCACAGGAGAGAAGTGTCGGAGCACAAGCTGAGACCACAGGGTGTGATACGATCAGGCAGAATGCTAAAGTGCTGTTGAGTTTGACATGTTGACAGTGGGTGGATTCACTTCATTAGAGATTGGCTTTTAATATCCTTTCAGTTTTCTGCTTAATGTTGACTTGTTTTGTTTCTTTCCCTTATTCAAGTAGCAAACAGGCTAAATAAAATGAATGAGCTAATACACAGTGAAGGAAAGCCCTTGTTTTCAAGCAAGCTTGTAGGTAACTGTCAGATCTTTTTTCAGGTTTGACAATTGTTGCTCAGTTTTTCATTATTTTCACACTTTTATTAAAGTCACTGCTCATCCCATAATCTACACAGTTTAAATGTTGAAACAAACAATAAACAAAGCCATTCAGAGTGGTTTGATTTGAAATGGTTAAACATAGAGAAAGTTACCAACACAGGTTTCTTCACAGTGATAGGAACCAGGGGTTGTGATGTCTACAGCACAAATATAGTCCTTTTGCTCACAAACCAAACCCTCAGTACATCAACACATCTTCAGTTTTATATCATCACTGTCCAAAGAAAAGCATGTAACTCCACTTTTGTGGAGTTTTATTTTTCTACATCATTTTAACACACCAGCTGAATTCCATTTAAAGGTAAGAGGGCCTTTGCCTTCTCCTGTGAAACTATTATTTTGGAGATTTTTTTTATTTGGACAGTAATGATGTCATGTTTATGAAGATTAAATAATAGAATATCTGAAAAAAATATTCCCTGCATGTACCGCTATTGAGGCATGCATTTCTAAAAAAGATTTCAGGCCTAAAGCTTATTGTAAAATTATCATGAAACGATGTCTCAGCATTTCGGCAAAGTTTCTTAATCAATTTATGTAATAACTTTTTGTGATGGAGCTTTTAAAAGCATAAAACACTTTGTCTGGTTCCCTTCACCACCACTGTAAAAACTCTGGCTCTGTTTCTCCACAATGATGCATTTTGCAGCAAACCACACTGGTTTACTGTGGTCACATATATAATGGTTGTATTATGCAGAAATGTTGAAAAACTGCTCACATTGTTTATAAGTAATCTTACATACACTTGCTTCTGTGGCACTGATGAAGGTACTCTTATCAGTATAAATGGACAAAAGTACACAGAATAGCTAAAAGAGGAGCAGCAGCTATGTT